>NW_024063397.1:0-192732 GCF_006381635.1 Hibiscus syriacus | reverse complement strand
AGAGGACAACTACCGGAAACAATTGTGATAATACCCTTTGGGCTAAGACCGCAGTTGATTTTTATCTACATGAGCGGAGCCAAGGGGTGTTACACTGACATCAGCAAACTAACGATGAAATGTTTTTGTTGCTTGATCGGTTTAGTGGGGTGTGCTATTTGTCTTATATATGATTTTGATTAATTTGTTTAAAAATTAATGTAATTCACTAATATATGTATTTTTTTGTAAAACAGCAATACGATGCGTGGGTGTCACGTCTACTAATAATAAGGAAGCTTAGGAAAAAATAAAAAAATTCGCTATACAATAATGCCGACGGCTTTCACGCAGTTCACTTGAAGAATCAACGAGATGAATCATTTTGTTGGGCAATGGACAAGCTAAACTTTATCCTGCATGGTGGGAGGTCGATAAGGTTAGTGTTTATTTTTTAAATTTTTAAAGGTCTTAATAAATAAGTGCGCAATAAATGAATTATTACTTATCGCAGGTGTTTATCCCTGTTTTGGAACGTCGTCACTGGCTTCTCGTCCAACTTCATCTCCCATCCCTGAAGAATAGTGTATGACAGCATGATCAATTACATATCACTGTCTGATTTGAGAGATATTTTCAAGGGATAGAGCTCTCATTTGGCTAAATTCTTGGATGGATTAAGTATTGGAGTCATTCTGGACACAAGAGCCAAAGAAGTTCAATGTCACAGTTGTCAGAGACGAGATCGCGCCACAGCAATCGCCGGGAGCCAGAGGAGATTGTGGTCCTCTCGTATGCCTTTGCTTGGCGCGTTTGACGACGGGAAGCACAGAGTTTTTACCTCCCACCGATAGAGATAGAGCTGCAGTAGGCTTGTGGTTTCGGTATTATATGGCTAGAGCAATATATTCGAGACGCTGCCTACCTGCATCCGCGTTATGAAAGTGTTCATTGTTAATTGGTAAGTCAAATGCAAGTTTTGTTAACATATATACTCCTTTTGGTTTGAAAATGTTTGGTTAAGTACCTAGAATTCAATAATTTGCTGTTTGTAAGTTTTAGATGTGTAGGAAGTCTTGTTTGAGCAAATGTTTGGTTTCTGCAGGTTAATCCTTAAGTGAGCTGCGTGAAATGGATGTACGGGGTCACAAAGTTGTTGATTCATTGATTCAATAATTGATGAAGAAATAAGAATTATTATTTTTTTGATTGTTTAATTGATTTGTAAAAGATGATTTGTAAATCTTGATTTGTTTAATTGATGTGTATAATTTGTGTTGAAATGTAATAGTTGATTTGTTGATTTTCAATCTGCTTTATGTTGAAGGCAAACAGACTATCGCAACGCGAAATGGCTATCGCAACGAGAAAATCGCAATGCGAAATGAAAATCGC
Organism: Hibiscus syriacus; assembly: GCF_006381635.1. Classification (NCBI taxonomy): domain Eukaryota; kingdom Viridiplantae; phylum Streptophyta; class Magnoliopsida; order Malvales; family Malvaceae; genus Hibiscus; species Hibiscus syriacus. The sequence goes on along the minus strand of NW_024063397.1, from coordinate 191,358 downwards.
AACGAGAAAATCGCAATGCGATTTTCATTTCGCATTGCGATTTTCTCGTTGCGATAACCATTTTCGCGTTGCGATAGCCATTTTCACGTTGCGATAGTCAATGAATGTCTAAGAAGTGATGACAACTGAACAGATCATAGCAATGTTCAAACTCAAGTTACTAATACATGCCTAACTGAAAATGTTAAAAGTGCACACATAAAATACACATAATGCAAGTTTTGTTAACATATATACTCCTTTTGGTTTGAAAATGTTTGGTTAAGTACCTAGAATTCAATAATAATTGTTAAAAGTTTATGCATGTTAATCCTCGTTGCCTTTTCATTTCGCATTGCGATTCTATCGTTGCGATTTGCATTTCGCATTGCGATGGTCAAATGATTGCCTTTCGCAACGAGATAATACATAATCGCAATGCGAGTTTCAAAGTTCGCAACAGGTTTTAGTTTCGCAAGCCACATTTTGAGTGTATATATATACGCAGCAGCAACAACTCATAACCTAAATCCCTAAATCGTAACTCATTCCATCTCCATCTATCACTCTCTCCGGCGACATTCGTTCCAATATCCAACGACATCCTTCCCCATCCGGCAACAGGTCTTAGTTTCGTATCTCGTTTGTTTAGTTACAACCATGAAATCATCTAATGTTGATCATGTTTGGATAGATTTGTGTTTTGGAGGGTCATGGGAGATGTTCATGGTGTTTTACAATATATGCCTTTACCCATGAATCTTTAACTAAAATTGTCATTAAAAAGTTAACTTATGAAACCCTAATGTTACGTGTTTCAAAGAAATTGAATTTAGAGCCCCTAAGTGGATTTAGGCTATCTTATCAGAGAAATGGTAAAGTTTATTTGTTAACCGACAATGAAGATGTTGAACGATTCATTGCTTACATTAATGTTTCAAGTGATGATGTTACATTGTATGTTGTTGAACCTAGAAGTAGTATTGTTGGGTCAGTAGCGGGTAGTAATCAACTAAGTGGGTCAAAAAACCCACAGCCTTTCTCTAATCCAAATCCAAATCAACTTTCAGCACCAAATTCCGGTTTTCGTATTGACCAATTAGACGATGATGAGCCAAGAGAAAAAATTGTGAGTACTAGTCAGTATTCAAAATTTGATCTTGGTCAATACCCGGACTTTGATATTGGTCAATACACGGATTTTGATGATGTTTCAGAAGAAGAAACAGACCCTGCGTGTAATGATTTTGATATTGGTCAATACCCGAATTTTGATGATGAAACACCCGTTTCCGAGGAAGATGTTGTTGATGATAATGAGGAGGAAGTTACGACTGTGAATGAACATGTTGAACATCCATTCTGTAATTCATATAATCCTGAAGAAGAAAAGAAGAAGAAAAAGTCCCCGAAGAAAAGAAAATGCCACGGGAGTATAACTGGAATATGCCAGAATTACTTCAGTTACCGGAAGAAGATTTGGCAAAGAAAGCAGTTGATTGTTACACAAAAGTTATTCGTATCAAGAAAGATGATTGTTTTGATACAAAGGAAGACTTGAAGATAGCTTTGTATACGAAATGTGTGGAATATGGCTATCAACTAAAAGTTAACAAATCAAGCAAAGATCGTTTCGAAACAAGGTGTACGATTGACAAAAACTGTACGTGGCGTATGATTGCAAAGAGGATAAAAGATTGCGCAATGTTTCAAGTTAGGACTTTTATTGATAAACATACATGTTCAAGAACCCAAGTTTTTCCTCACCATAGACAGGCAACCAAAAAGGTGTTGGGTGGTTTTCTGGCTGAGTTAATGTTTTGAATGGCAGGGTATATCGGGGACATGAAATTATGACTGACATGAATGCTCGGTTCAAGATTAGTATATCATATTCTCAAGCTTGGAGAGCCAAATGTTATGCCTTGGAATTGTTGAGGGGGTCGCCAGAAGCATCGTTTGCCCAAGTGCCGGCTTATTGTCACAATTTAAAGCTGAAAAATCCTGGGTCGGTAACTCATATCAAAACAGATAGAGATGGACGCTTTGAGTTGCTATTTATCGCCATTGGTGCTGCGGTTAGTAAATCAATATAATTCTGTTGACTCATTTCTGTTAGTTACATGCATTTAAAATTTAAATGATTATTTCTTGTGTATATTAATTTGTAGATTCCTTCGTTTATTACTTGCATGCGCCCAGTTATTATAGTTGACGGAGCACATTTGAAAGGTCGATACCTTGGAGTAAACTTATTAGCAGTAGCCATGGATGCTAACAATGAGATATTGCCAATAGCTTACGGGGTTGGCAAATCTGAAACCTCTGATTCATGGACATGGTTTATGGGGCATCTTAGGGATTGCATAGGTCCTATTAGCAATCTGACAATCATATCCGATAGGGCAAACTCAATTGACAACGATGTTAGAAGGTGTTTCCCAGATGCTTTCATGGACTTTTTGGTGTTCATTTGTATAGAAATCTAAAATCAAGGTCTGGTGGTATAAAAAGCACAAATGGACATACTGGAAGGCTGTAAAGGCTTATCGGGAAGTGGATTTCAATAAGCATATAAACTGTTTAAGACGTGTTTTGCCTCAGTGTGCTCAAACACTAGAAGATGTCGGGTTTGAAAGATGGTCAAGAGTACATCAACTTGGAGCAAGATATGGTTTCATGACGTCTAATAGTGCAGAATCAATTAACGCTCTAAGTCGTCATTCCCGGAAATTACCCATTACTATGTTAATGGAGTTTTTTCGAGCCTCTATTCAACAGTGGTACTACAAGAAAAGAAACCATGCAGGTATTATTTCTTTGAATTCGTAACTTATCATATATTTACTAAGTATTATTTATTTAAATTTACAGGAACATTGGAACATCGTGTTACACCATGGACTGAAAAAAAGATAACGAAACGTGTTGTGAAGTCAACGTCATGGAGAGTTGAACCATGTTCAAACACTTTGTTTGAAGTACTGGATAATAACTTAAATGGGCTTGTCGATCTAAATGCAAGGACGTGTAGTTGTATGAAATGGCAAACATCTGGTTATCCATGTGGCCATGTTATAAAGTTGCTCTTCATCTAAACCAAGATGATTCAAGCACATACGCTATGGATTGCTACACTACAGAAGTATATCGACAGACTTATGCCGAGATTGTCTACCCTATTTCACATCATTCTGAGTGGGACATACCAGATGACTTACAAACAGTTTTGCCACCAGCCATGGACAGAAGGCTACCTGGCCGACCAAAAAGTCACGATCGTATACCGTCTAAGGGTGAAGAGAAGAAGAGATCGACATGTAGTCGGTGCAAGGAAAGTGGTCATACAAGGTTGACATGTGGATCACCAGTTCCATCACAATCATCTTTTCCTCTACCAAAATATGGATCATCATCAAAATCCAAAGCTCATATGGTGTCAAGAAAAAGGCAATCAAAATCGCAATCATCTTTAAAATCCCAATCACAACTGGCTTCACCTTTTGGGACTGTTAACTTAGGTGATTTTTAAATGCAAACGTTGTATTATGTAGATTTTATGTGTGAACTTTTAACATTTTCAGTTAGGCATGTATTAGTAACTTGAGTTTGAAAATTGCTATGATCTGTTCCAGTTGTTATCACTTAATAGGCAATCATCTTAATGTCCATCGCAACGCGGAAATTACTATCGCAATGCGAAATGATAATCGCAACGAGAGAATCGCAATGCGAAATGAAAATCGCAACGCTAATTTCGCAATGCGAAATGAAAATCGCAACGAGGGAATCGCAATGCGAAATGAAAATCGCAACGCGAATTTAATTTCGCATTGCGATTTTCATTTTCGCGTTGCGATTCTCTCGTTGCGATTTTCATTTCGCATTGCGATAGTACTTTTTGCCTTCAACATAATGCAGATTGAAATCAACAAAATCAACCATTACATTTCAATCAATTAAACAAGCACAAATAAGAATTATGTTAACATCAATTAAACAAATCAACTTTTACAAATCACCTTTTACAATCAATTAAACAATCAAAAAATAAGCAATAATTATTAGAGAAAATAACACTTCTACTATTGAATCAACTTTGCAGCCATACATCATTTTCACGCAGCTCACTTCTGAGATTAACCTGCATAAACCAAACATTTGCTCAAACAACACTTTCTACACATCTAAAACCTACAAACAGCAAATTATTGAATTCTAGGTACTTAACCAAACATTTTCAAACCACAAGCCTATAAACAGACCAATTGTTTATGGACATTTTTATAACGCGGATGCAGGTAGGCAGCGTCTCGTATATATCGATCTAGCCATATAATGTCGAAACCACAAGCCTACTGCAGCTCTATCTATATCGGTGGAAGGTAGATACTTTATACTTCCTGTGATCAAACGGTCCAACGCCAAGCATACGAGAGGACCACAATCCCCTCTGGGTCCTTTCGTTTGTTGTGGTGCGGTCTCGTCTCTGCTAACTGTAATATTGAGCTTCTTTGGCTTCTTGTTTCCAGAACGAGTCCAATAATTTATCGCATCCAAGTATTTAGCCAAATAAGAGCTCCATCTCTTAATAATATCTCTTAAATCAGCCAATGATATGTAATTTATCATGCTGTCATATACTATTGCCTTAAGGGATGGGATCTGAAGCTCGACGAGAAGCCAATGGTTACGTTCCAAAACAGGGATAAACACCTGCAATCATAAGTAATAATTCATTCATTTGCGCACTTATTTATGAATACCTTTAAACTCAATCTAAAATAAACACTAACCTTATCGACCTCCCACCATGCAGGATAAAGTTTAGCTTGTCCATTGCCCAACGCAAATGATTCATCTCGTTGATTCTTCAAGTGAACTGCGTTAAAAGCCGTCGGCATTATTATATACAGTGTATTTCTTTTATTTTCCTTAAGTTTCCTAATTATTAGTAGACGTGACACCCACGCATCGATATGTTGTTTTACAAAAAAATACATATATTAGTGAATTACATTAATTTTTAAACAAATTAATCAAATGAAAATATAAGAAAAATATAAGACTTACCCCTCCATCGAAATAGCCATTGTCTTCGACCCCTAATAATACGCCCCACCAAGACCGATCAAGCAACAAATAGATATCATCATTGAGCTTGCATATGTCAGTGAAACACCCCTGGCTTCGCTCATGTAGATAAAAATCAACTGCGGTCTTAGCCCAAATAGTGTTATCCAGAATTGTGTCCGGTAGTTGTTTCCTCTCCTCTTCAGATACCGGTATGGTACTGGCCGGTAACTCATACGAGAGCCAACTTGAATCCATCATGTCCGGCACGTCAGAGGGTTTCTCAAGAATCCTACATATGATGCCATGTGAATCGGGCTCTTGAATGGTGGGAGGGACCTCTTCAACGATGACAGTGGCCTCTTGAACGGTGGGAGGGGACTCTCGAGGAATGATAGGGGCCTCTTCAACGATAGGAGTGGACTCTTGAGGGATGATAGGCGAGTCGGGCTTCTTCTTGCGGTGTCTTCGCACTATTGGGGTATACGGAGACTTAATAGCACGTGCACGCCGTCTGATGCGTGAACTCTGTCGTGCAAGAAAAACCCGACGTAAAGCATCCACCTTATCGGTCCACTAAATAAAAATACAAATATCAGTAAATAAACAGACATGATATTTAAACAGTGAAAACAAAGATAAATATTTCAAACTTTCAACCAAAAGACAAAACAAAGACAAATACTAACTTCACAGTGTTAAAGTAAAAAGTTTAGCAGTTTTGGCAGCAACCGAATAAATTTACTAAGCAATCTAAGTGAAATGGTTAATTTAAGTGAAACTACGAGTAAATTTATCATCAAGTTAAATATGGAAAATCTTAAACTTACCTCGTTGCGTAGAGTATGAACCTCATTCTGCAACGATACTACTATCTCACGTAGAGCGGCAACCTCACCACGTAAAGTAGACACCTCCACACGCCATGCACCATCGTTATCGCGTAGAGTATCGATCTCCTCACGCAAGGCATTGACCTCATCACGTAACTCCCTTGACTCATCCCGTGGAGGTGGATAACAGGGAGATAGAAGTCGTGGCATCTTTGTCGGTCGCCTATCATGAGGTGATGGTGGAGAAGAGACTCGATGATGTGACGGGATAGGTGATGGCTCTCGTTGTAGAGGTGTATAGTCGGGTCGATCAAGTGATGGCTCTGGGTGAGGTGATGGCTCTCGAAGTGGAGGAAGTTGAGGCTGCTCATCATTCGTGCCATCAAAAAAACGCTGACTAGCTTGCCACCAATCAGTGGCAAGCTCAGCCTCCGTGGGTGTCAGTCTCATTAATGGAGTGTTGGCCTCCTAAAAATATAAAAACTAAAACAAAGTTAAATGTCTACTATTAATAACTTGTTTATATATGATAGTATTTGTGTTAACTTACATTATTTATTGTCGCATATGGTATTAAGTCTTCCCAATCCAACATACGTTTCCTCTTCCAGGAAATAGCCCTAGGAATATCATCTGAGGATTTTAATGCATATGTCCGCATGCTGGGGAAAGCCTCGAATATCCAAATCTACAAACAATATAATAACAAACATTAGTAATTGTTAAATAATTAATTATAATTTTGAAAACATTATATAGAAATTCTTACCTTAAAGGCCCAAACAAAGCCTGACAAAGTGTATTTCGACCCATCGCCCCGCAAACTTTTGCGGTCATCAAAGGCAGACGACAACTTAGTCCAGGTAGCTTTCCATATATACGAACCCCACGGAAACAGATTCCATGCATTTAGGTCCTCTACCAATAATATTAGCTCCTGAGGAATAGGTTGTCTGGCCTCTCTGCCTAGAAAGCCGGCATACAAAAGTAGTAGAAGGCATACTCGGACAACATCGACGTCATTCATCCGAGTAAAACCATCTTTCTTATTAAACAATTTCTTTATGTCGTCGACGTGTAAGTTCGGCTTCTCTATTGACTCATCAGGAAAAACCCTGGATAACCATGATGGGCGGGTGATATGACGAGTGTATCGGCCTACATCATCGTGTCCGAATCGTAGACCAGTGATTAAGCAGAACTCCTTCCGCCCAAAACAAGTATACGCCGGTGGAAAATGAAACCATATCTCTTCCTCACCACGTTGTATATTGTCGGGTAGATCGCTAGTCATGGTTTGAAGCCACAAATGGGTCAAACTAGCATCTCCACCCGGATGTTGTACTCTCAGCCATGGCCCGAAGCAGGTTTCTTCAAACAATTTTCTTTGTGCAGGTGAAAGCTTCGAAGCAATTGTAGTGGCTAGGCTAACTTTATTCCTTAATGTCAATGAAGCCGAAAAAAATTTCTACAAAAAAACAATAAACATACCAATTTAGATATACCAAAAATTACACTGTCAAGATATACCAAAAACAAAACAATAAACATAAATAGTAGTTTATTCTTGAAACTAAAATTTGCAACACTGTTTTGTCTTTTGGTTGAAATGAAAATCGCAACGAGATAATGAGAATCGCAACGCGGAAATGACTATCGCAACGAGAGAATCGCAACGCGAAATGACTATCGCGACCAGACAATCGCAACGCGAAATGAAAATCGCAACCGCGAAATAAAAATCGCAACGCGAAATGAAAATCGCAATGCAATTTTGGTTTCGCGTTGCGATTTTTATTTCGCGTTGCGATAGTTATTTCCGCGTTGCGATTTTCATTCTCGAAACTATTCTTCTTCTGCATTACTTCAACCAAAAGACAAAGCAAAGACAAATACTAACTTCACAGGCTAAACAGTTTAGCAGTATTGGCAGCAATCGAATGAATTTAATAAGAAATCTAAGTGAAATGGTTAATCTATTATTGAAATTACCAGTAAACTTATCATCAATCTCAATATGAAAAACCTAAAATAATGCAAAAATTTCAAAATAAAAATAAAAAAAACTAACCCTCGGAGGTTGATTTTCCATTTCTAAATGATTGTGAGGGATTTTTGACTGTGAATGGTTGTGAGGGATTTCGCCGGCGATGGGGACGGAAATCTTCGGAGATGGGGACGGATTTCGCCGTAGAGAGTGAGAGATGGAGATGGGACTGAGTGTTTGTTTTTGGGTTTGAGGTTATGAGTTGCGATTACTGTGGACGGTTCATTTTCCGATTTATTAAGAAAAAATACGTGTTTGGAATTTGAAAAAAAAATACGCGTTAATACGAATGGCGCTATGTAAATCGCGTTGCGAAAGTCAGTATCGCGTTGCGAAAGTAAGTATCTCGTTGCGATTTTTTATTATCGCATTGCGATTTTCCCAATTCGCGTTGCGATTTACTTATTCGCATTGCGATTTTCCCAATTCGCGTTGCGATTTACTTATTCGCATTGCGAATTGGGAAAATCGCAACGATACTGTAGACCATCGCAACGCGATTTTCAACTATCGCATTGCGAAAATGCAACGCGAATTTGCGATAATGGAGATCGCGTTGCGAATTAGCGATCGCATTGCGATTTTGTTGGTCATTTTGGCAAATCCGGAAAAAGTTGGTTAAAATCGTATATTATATGGGATTTTTGGTCACTGAGGTTATTTTCTAATATGGTCACCCCGAGCTAACTGCCGTTAACAGAAGTTAAATATTTGATATATTCACACATTTTATCTCTGTTATATACATATTCTCTCAATTTGGTCACAATTTTAATAAATTAAAATAAATTATATATTTTTAAATGAAAATAAAAATAAAATATTTTAAAATTAAGTTAATAATAAAATATATTTAATAAGTTGATATAAAAAAATTAAGTCAATATATGCTGATTTGACGCAATGTGGAGTATAGCGCGCGCCCTGAACCGCGCTATACGCTGACTGGGTTACACGTGGGGTATAGCGCGCCCCCTGATCCGCGCTATACGCCACGTAGGGGTGTAGCGCGGATCAGGGGCCGCGCTATATGCCGTATCAAAATTATATTTAACGCGGTCTCTGATCATCGCTATATAATTACATATAACGCGGTGCAAGTACCGTACCTTATATGCTTATAAATACACTCCTCCGGCTCACATCTCCTCGCATCTCTCCTCTCTTATAAATTAATACAACAATTCCGTCAACGAGTAATAATTCTCGCAATCTTCTCAAATTTGATTTAGAAGTTCGTGCGATTTTTCGTTATAAGGTAATTTTGTTATAATTTTTTAATTATACTTATTGTTTATTATCATTATTTGAAAAAATATTATACTAATTATTTTCAATTAATTTTTATGTTGGTAAAATTGAAAAGCGGGAGCATACGTCGAAATAGTTATACGATGCAGGTAATAATATAAAATATATTATTTAAATTATTTACGTTGATGTGTAAAAAAAATATTGTGTTATATTTTCGTTCATATATAATTTATTTAATCAGGTTTGTTTAAGTTATTTTTTTTGCAGATATAATATTGTCGCACTTTTAAACTCAAAGAATGGCGCAACTTTCAGCTATTGTTTATTATGATGGTGAAATTCGAGAAGATGAAACCGGCGTTGTTTTCGTATCAAATGAGCGTGTTAAAATATCATTCAAGAGAAACATAACTCTTGAGGAGCTAATAACGAAGATTTCGAAGAAGATTCATGTTGGAAGTAACAGAAGAATGTCGTCATTGCAGTACAGATTTCCAACATCATTGTTGCCATTAACTTATACAACGTTCGAACTTTCGAACAATGATGATGTTCAAATGATGGTTGAAGCTCAAAGTAATTATTCAGACGCCGCTATTAAGATGTATGCATGTTTGTTCAAGTGCGTGCTGTTCGGGGTCAATCTTTAAGCTCACACTATGGGCTGGCTGAACAAGTTGATCAAGTTGGCAGCCCGACTACAGTAATGTGTAATGATTTTAATGCCATAATGGGGAGACATTCATCTGCAACTCCTTACGATATGTACCGAGGTGGGTCCACGAACAATCTGTATGGCAACACCGCGTCCAGTTCAAGGGGAAGGCATTCATTTGCAAATTTCTTTGACCATATGGAGATGCCATCGACGCAACCATCTGTGCAGTTTCCATTTGACACGATGGCTTCAAGCTCCAGGGGGAGGCATTCGACTGCGAGCTTTTTCAATCTCAATGTTGATATGCCTTCCAGTTTAAGGGGAAGGCGTGCAAGTAGTAGGTTCTTCGACCTAATGTAGAGAGCATGGAGGAACCATCATCTCCACCAAAAGAATCGCTTCGTGAGCCTGGTGCAGATGGTGCTGAGACTGGACTATTCATTCACCCAGAATCACCGCAATTTAACTCCGATGATGATGAAGTTCCAGGAAATGTGGCACAAACTGTCCCTCCTGCACACATGTATGAAGCGGATTAATGAATGGGCCATAATTTGCGGATATGTCTCATCTCGGTGACTATGGATATTACTCATCAATAAATAATGGTGAGTTATCTTTAGGCATGGAGTTTTCAAGCAAAGAACAAGCGATGATGGCTATCAAAAATTACAATATCCGTAATTCTGTTCAGTCCAGAGTCAACCAATCGACGACTGAAAAATATGTATGTTATTGTGCCCGACGCGAAAACAGATGCAATTGGATGGTTCACGTATCGAAAATGAATAGCAAAAACAACATATGTGAACTAACAGTATATAACGGTCCTCACACATGTTGTGCTAGAGGGGTCAACCAAGATCATCCGAACTTGGACTCTAAAGTGATATGCCAAGCCATCATGCCCATGGTAAAAGCAAGCTCTCATATATCTGTTGCAGTGTTGATTTCAGCTATACAATCGCAGTATGGGTACACCGTCTCCTATAAAAAGCTTGGTTAACAAAACAAAATGCCATTGTCAAACTTCATGGCGAATGGGATGCATCTTACAATGAACTTCCAGGTTGGTTTAGGTTGGTGGAGACGTTGAATCCTGGGATAATTGTGGACTTCGAAACCTCCTATGCATACCATAATGATCGAGTTCTTCGCGATCGATGCAAATTCTACCGGGTTTTTTGGAGTTACCCACAGTGCGTTAATGCTGCCAAATACTGCAAGCATGTGGTCCAGATCAACGGGACTTTCTTGTATGGAAAATACAAGCAAGTTTTATTATTGGCAGTTGTCCAAGATGGCAATCGCAACATTCTTCCAGTTGCTTTTGCTCTTGTCGAAGGAGAAGATACAGATTCTTGGGCTTTTTTTCTCCGAAATTTACATGCACATGTTATCACGAGGGAAAAAATTTGTGTCATTTCAGATCGTGGAGCTGGGACCAAAGCAGCAATGGAGTCTTTGGGTCCAATGTGGCAACCACCCTTTGTCCAACATAGGTATTGTCTCCGACACATTGCTGCGAACTATCATGGAAGGTACAAGAAGAATGATGAGCGTCAATTAATTGTGCGCATGTGTAAGTGAAAGCAAGTTAGTAAGTTATATTTTTTGATTCCTCGAACGTTTGAATCAATGCTTCAAGATTTGCGGGCGAAGAACGAGGAAGGATACGATTACATCAGCCTAATCGATAAAGAAATGTGGACGAACGCATATGATGGTGGTTATCGGTATAGACACATGACGACCAACTTGGTTGAGGCAATCAATTCAACCTTAAAGGGTGCACGTCACTTACCTGTAGCGGCTTTGATAAAAACTATATATTTTCGTTTGGGGGCGCTTTTTGCGAAGCTCGGGGGACAAGCTCAAACTTGGATGCAAGGCAGTCATGTCTATCACCCTAGATTAGTTGCAGACCTACAGAAAAAAATTGATGTATCAAATGGAATGACTGTAACAAGCTTCTCTAGAAGGCATGAAATGTTTCGTGTCACAGAGTTTTCCCGACCTCTTCATGGGATTGAAGCTGTGTCGTTAAGAGTAAATCTAAGGGACAGAGCGTGCCACTGCGGGCTTTTTCAAGATCTGAAGTATTCATGCTCTCATGTGATAGCAACTTGCTCGCATACACGTCAAGACTATAACCATTTTGTGGATCCCGTATACCTACTATCTGAAGTTTTTAAGGTATACGAATTTAAGTTTTCCCCCATAGATAATGACAAAGACCCTTATGAGGTTCAAGATTGGCTTTCGATTGTACCAAATCTAAGTTTATTGAGGGAGCGTGTCGTTCAAAATCCAATCGAATTCATTGCGATATGGATATTCGAGAAATATCTAGACAAGACAGAAGATGTGGCCATTGTAGAAACCCAAGACACACTAGAAAAACATGTCCACTTCTGTTGTCATCAAGTAACAATTGATGAGGAAATGATGTATTTGTTTATCAAATAATAATTAATTTGCATTTACTTCAAGTTAATGTCATTCGATAATCGCTGATGAAGATTAAAAAAATGAACACAATTATTAAATTTTATCAAACTAATAACAATTTGATATTTAAATACAACAAACTTACAATAAGAATTAAATGGTAAATGATAACCAAATTACAATAACTGATATTAAATGGTAATAAACAAAATTAACTAAAATATATTAAAAAAGTGCAACAAATTTAACAAAATAAAGTAAGTATTAAATGAGAAATAATAAAAAATTACAATTAAACAAAATAAAGTAAATACAAATACAATAAAAAAAAATCTATCGATTCATGCGTCGCGATTGTGTTCCGCATGGCGGTGGCTGTCGGTCTCGAGGAGGATTTCTTCGTATCACTGGTTCTGACTCCTTGCTATCATCGTAGTTGTCGTCGTCGTCGTCATCCTGAGCAGGTACATTAGGTTGACGAGGAGCTGATGACGATGAAGCACCTCCATAGAATAAGGACCCTGGAGGTGTATAACTGACTATCCCACCGGCCTGCGAAAACTGGGAAAACCCAGACATCGCTGAGTGTGAAAACTGTACATGAGGTGTCTGTGCTGCGGCCATGGGTGATGAGGATGAACCCACCAAATATCCAGCATATAAACCCCAAGTTGGATCTACAAATATAGACCCGTAATAGCCTCCAGGAGGGGTCATTTATGACGGTGGCGGGGTCATAAAACCAGGAGAAGGCGGCGACGGCGTCATCTGGTAATGAAAAGGCGATGGGAATCTGTATATGTCTTGCCACGTCTATCTAAGCTACGCAACTCGTCCATATTGCGAGGTGCTTTCGGAATTGGTTGAAAACAACCAAACTGCCAGAGCACGCGATCAGTGGAGTGCCACTCGACAGTCGCATAACAGATCAGAGGGACCATCGCCATCCAAAAATCTTATGGACCCCTCAACTCAGGTGGGATCACTGCCCTCACATCATCAGTAGAATATGGAACCCATTCAAACTAAAACAAATAATATATAATTTTTATCAAAATAATAATCTAATTATATAACTGTAATCTAAAATCAATTTTTAAATATTAAAATTCATACTTGTGTGCCAGCCTTCTGATCGATTAGCACCCGAATTTTTTCTAAATCATCAGGTAGCTCCTGATGATTTTTCCTATCAGTAGACCACCTATTCAAGGAAAACAAATTGTTATACGCTGTATAAAATTATTAATATACAAAATCAGTTTTATAATTACCTCAGAAGTAGTGGAAATACGATTGGGTTCTTCACAACGGGACATAAAAAGGGTAATCGATACCATGCCCAAGACTGCAGCAGCAGGAGACATCCGCCGATAGTATTACGCCTGTAGTCAATGGCTCCACACATCTCCCTGTACAGCAAAGCCAAAACTGCCGAGCCCCAACTGAATGATCCGGCGAGACGAAAGTCGCTAAGATGTCGCAACCACATGCAGTGAACTAGGTTGTGCGATTTGTCCGGCATCAGCAACCCTCCTATCAGCTGCAGTATGCATGCCCGTGCATACATCTTAACCTCATCCTCAGAGGCGTCTGTGCTCAACTCCCGAAAATTTGCATCTAACCAATTTAACGGTATGCTACCTCCGATAAAATTTTTCGGGACACGTCCTAGACTAACCTGACACAAAGTAGTCCAAAAACCGGAAGCTATCCCCGATATCACATCTCCATCCATCGAAAGCCCCAGGTGCATAGAAACATCCTCAAGCGTGATCGTGCACTCTCCGCACGGAAGATGGAATGTGTGTGTCTCCGGCCTCCACCGCTCTACTAAGGCAGAAATCAGGTCTGGCTCTATCTTACAGTGACCCTGATATCTACTTATGTAACCGAATCCAGCCTCTACTAAATACGGCAAGACACGGCTAGGTATCACTAACTTAAGATTCCTAATAAAAGGATCTAATACACGGTCATTCTCCTAAAAATAAATAATTACAAAAATTAATTCTTAATCTAATAATAATGCATTAAATAAATCAAATAATTATTACTAATAATTTAAATTAAATTAAAACGTTAAAATGTTACCGTATCAGCAAAGTGTCGAGATATTTAATTCTTAATCTAATAATCATGCATTAAATAAATCAACTAAATATTACTAATAATTTAAATTAAATTAAACGTTAAAATGTTACCGTATCAGCAAAGTGTAGAGATGTATGATTTCCATCCGAGCGAAGTAGATTGTCTTCCATTATATATCTGCAAAAGAATTATATTAGTAAAATATTAAATAAAGTAAATACATAATAGTCAAAAATATTATAAAATATACCTTAAAAAGATAGAATATTTGAGAAAAATTTAGAGAATTTGAGAGAATTTGGTGTGATAAAAGTGATTGAGGATGGAGTATTTATAGGGAGGATTGGGACGTCAAGGGCCGGGTATTTAGGGGTATAGCGCTCCCCCTGTACCGCGTTATACCCCACGTGTCAGATACCCAAGTATAGCGCGGATCAGGGGGCGCGTTATACCTACGTGGTGCCAGATCACCGTATATCGCGGGGCAGAGGGCGCGTTTTACTGCTACGGGTGTTAGATCGAAAAATATAATCTGACCGATGTTAGATCGATAAATATACCGATCACCGATGATTTTTCGAGAAAATTACTCGGATTCCACAATGGGAAGCTTCTTTCTTCTTCTTTTCTTCTTTTGTTTGATTGCAAATCTAAAAGAGAAGATTTATGTTGAAATAAAATTAGATTTAAAATGCAGAAAATCGTGTATTTTTATTATAAATACTCAATATTTTTTAATTGAGTTAATATGTCGATAGGTCAACTCAATCGGGTCTAATATTTTCAAACAACATTATTGACATAATATGTGACATCGTTCAATTGAAAGATTAAATTTATTTTAATTTATTAAAAATATAATTAAATTAAAAAATATAAATAATTGAGATAAAATATATAATTATATCAAAAATATCTAATTGTTTTTAACCGCAGTTAACTCGACAACACTCTTAAGAGGTAGATCGAGGTGCCCCACGCCTCCACGTCTCATTAGAATATCTTACTTAGCAACACGTGGCACTCACATACACGTACAGCAAACCTCCACCACTAATAAAAAAACTGCATTAAAAGAAAATTGGAATTTTATAATTCCATTTCCTAGAGTATTTTATTATTTATATAATTTAAAAATATATAATAAAAATATACAAATTAAAATTTTAAAGTAATAGGCCTCTAAAAAAAGGAAAAAATAAATACAATTGGGGACGGGTTAAATTAATTAGGTCATTTACACTTTTTTGAGTTGTGTTGCGCGGGCACACCTATTTAAGCAACGAGGGGGTGGTTGCCTTGTTGGTTAAGTCATTCATATCGAAGGCTTTGTAACGCTTAACAGTTTCTCTCCGGGCTCTTTCTTTTTTCTTATTTCCTTTTTCTCAGTGTCCAATTAAAGAAAATGAATTATTTGGGTGTTGGGATCAGTCCCGGTAATGTCGTTTACCACGGCACCGATTTGAAGGTAATCGACAGAAGAGTGAGAGTTGCAGAGCTGGTCCTAAGGTGTTTGATATGTGGCTTTAGCCTTCTCGCAGCTCTTCTTATCGGAACCGATTCTCAAGTCAAAGAAATCTTCACCATTCGAAAGAAAGCTAGGTTTACAGACATGAAAGCTCTTGTGTAAGAAACTCTCTATATCCCTCCCAGGGAAAAAAACCCAACATTCTCATGTTTTTTTTAACTTGATTTGTTTTTTTCATCGGCTTTGATAGGTTTTTGGCGGCGGCTAATGGGGTATCTGCAGCTTATTCGTTCATACAAGTGATTCGTTGTGTTGTGGGTATGGTGAGAGGGAGTGTGCTTGTGCATAAGCCTTTGGCTTGGGCCATTTTCACTGGAGATCAGGTACCTTATTTCTCCCTTTGGCTGAATTGCTTTGCTTGCTTAATTGGTGGGGGAAACAATGTTGAAGTGAGCAATTTTAAGAGCACTAACCAAATCGGGTGAAATAAATTGAAGGTCTTTAGTATTTAATGTCGAAATTAATGTGTTGGTGAGGGTTGTTGATATTTCCTGTCAAGCCTTCATGTTTTAGGTAAATTACACCATAGCTCATTGAATTATGCTCAAATAATCGTTTTCATCACTGAACTTTTAAAAGATATAAAATGGTCACTTATAACATTTCCATAAAATTCAATGACCATTAGTGACATTTGAAAGTTCAATTTGAGCATAGTTTAGTGAATTTTGGTGTAGTTTAACTTATATTAAGTGATGGTGTTGAAAATAAAAAATCTCTCCGTCTCGTTTGGTATCAATAATAAGAGAATTCAAGGTGAAGTGAAGGTTGTCTTTTTGGGTGCCGCTGTTGATAAGGGTAAAATTTCGAGGATGCATTGGTTCTTCAGCGACACCTAAAACAACATGCTCAATAAACATGTGTCAGTCCTTTGGCCCATTCGGACCTTCAAACAGAAGTTCAAAGTAACACATATTATGTGTATTTTGCAATGTAAATGCAGGCCATGGCGTACCTGGACGTGGCAGCTGTTGGAGCTGCCGTGCAGTCGGCGGTGTTTGCAAAGTTGGGGCAAACAGAGCTTCAATGGATGAAGATATGCAACATGTACGGAAAGTTCTGCAACCAAGTTGGGGAAGGAATAGCAATGGCTTTACTAGTTAGTGTGTGCGCAGTGGTCCTGTCTTGTACCTCTGCTTTCTCTCTATTTAGGTTATTTGGTAAAAACAAAGCCAAAGGCAGCTCTGGGTGGTAGATTTTAGGCCAAAACTACTTTGTTTCACAGGTTTAGTAGTTAGTCCTGTGGGTTGTTTAATTTCATCTTTGTCATATATGTAATAATAGCAACAACTGCGGTGCAAGCTAGGTGAAACACTTGCAAGCGATGATTGATCAGTGGAGTGTGTAATGTATAGCTCATCATCTATATATATGTAGGAATTATGGGCTTTTTACTTGGATGAATTTAATTAATGCATTATTATTGAGCAAAGGAGTTCAATTCAGCTCGGTTAAGCTGATACAAATAGATTAAAAATTAATGATTTCAAATGCTACATGAAGCCAGAGCAGTCTCGGAGATTTTCGGAACCGGAACGACTCGGCTCATAGAATGAAAATATCATTAATTTAAATAATTAATTTAATATTTTATTAATAAATTATAAAAATAATTAAATTTTATTAAATATATAATTTTCATTAATTTATTAAAAAATACAACTGAAATAATAAATTTATAAGGGTCATTCATTGACTTACAAGTTTGTCAATTGAAAAATCTCATCTTCCAAACATTCTTTGAAGCAAACTCATTAATCAAATCTTCATAAGCAACTGAGCTAGTCCATTAAGTCTTTCTTGTGACATAGAACTACACAAGTAAGATTTGAGCAATTTTAACTTCGAAAAACTTCTTTAGATCGTTGCAACTATCACATGAATGGTTAATAATATTCTATATGCAATAATTGCATTAAGAAAACAATCAACAAACTTCAAAAACTTTAAAATATTAAAAGTTTAAGTTTTCTTTGAGCAAAAATTTTCGAAGTAATTTATCACCATTCTTAAGCGCATCTTCCAAACAACAATAATAAGATATTAAACTTTGATCATCTAGTTATGGGAAATTGGAATTCAATAAATGAGAGGAAAAAAATCTAATTATGAGAAACTGGAATTCAATGAGAAAAAATTTAATTATGGGAAACTAAAAATATTTAATTATTTTACCGTTAAAACTTTGAGTTGCGTTATAAGTTAATGAGATTTTGAATATAGTTATGGGAAATTGGAATTCAATAAAGGAGAAAAAAATCTAATTATGTGAATTAAAAATATTTAATTGTTTTACCTTTAAAACTTTGAGTTGTGTGATAAGTTAATGAGATTTTGAAAATTAAAAATTGAATTGAAGAAATACTCACTAACCGTAAAAATTAAAAATGGGACCTATCAGTTAAATATGAATTTATAATATATATATATATATATATTGCGTGTACAATTCTAAATTTTGGACTTTTAGCAGTGAAACTAAATGTGAGACCCCTGATAATATCACAATTATTCTTAAGAACTAATATTTATATAGAATGTGGCCCTCGTTCAGCAATGAAGCTTAACATGAAG
The DNA here is from genome assembly GCF_006381635.1 of Hibiscus syriacus. NCBI lineage: Eukaryota > Viridiplantae > Streptophyta > Magnoliopsida > Malvales > Malvaceae > Hibiscus > Hibiscus syriacus. The sequence goes on along the minus strand of NW_024063397.1, from coordinate 172,867 downwards.
CTTCCCTCAAAAGCCGGCTCTACATGAAGCTTAACATGAAATGTGCAAAATATACACATATATTCTCGCAGTGGAAATGCTTTATGCTATAAATATTGACGCGAAAATTACCAATAGTACATTTCATTGACACCTGATTGTAGGCAGGAGTAGCCCACAACAACCAGAACGTATCTGCACCAAGGATTTAACTTGACAAATATCATCCCTTAATTATTAATGAGCTTAAAGCATTGATGCCATTTAACACCTGAATGAAAGGTGACAAACATACGAAACAAACAAAACAAATGCTTAGCTGGGGATACCATACCAAGATATGAACAAAGGTTCATGATGATGATGATATTTGCTTTCATCTGATCTGCTATTGGTCCGAGCCATGGAGCTTCCACTATAAAGGACCTGAACTTTCAGATAGCATCTTGCAATGAGAACTAAATCCAAGCTCATTGAATGATTGCCGTTTTTTGACAGATAAGACAAGGCTTCGTTATGCAGTGAGTCGTATTGGATCTCATCAAATTTCTGCAAGATGTTTATTAAAGCACCTGTTCCTCATGTCATGTAGGCATCTCTACTAGTATGACTACTCATAATGGATATGAACGACATTTATAATTTTAAGACTGTGGTGTCAATCAGGGATTTAAATCTTCGAGGAACAAGTCATCTGGACTACCAGGAGTTGTTGGTTCGCGAGAAGTGAATTCCTGAAATGTTGTTCACGATGTTATTACTGGTAAAAGCACCGAAATCACATCAATGACCTTCTATGTTGAAGCAATAGTATTCGTGTCTTTATTTAATTACGTAACAAAGAATCAGAAGGTTCATCACCGTCATATCCGGGTGACCTGGTAAAACTTCCGTGCTGCGCCCTGGAAGAATACTTTTCAGCCTTCACCTGTTTTCAACCATATCTTAATAGCAGGATGATAATGGATTCTATTTACCACTATACTATGAAAGATCTTCTTACTTTGTCACCGATAGGTATTGGCCGGTAAATTTTCATACCATACAGGAAGGATGCTAAGCTAGCTGATACTACCAAATTCATTGCATTCACTTGCACAGAGGAGGATTAAGACTTTTATTTGAAACAAGTAGCAGAAATACATCATTATAAACAACACGTTATCTATGAGACTGTGCCATTCTCAAATGAAGCTAAGACATAAATAGGCTCAATTGTCGATTATAGCATCATTTGTTTTAAACATTGGTCTATATAATTTGGTACTTAATAATGCTTCTAAAGAAGCATCTGTTTGTGTGGGCAAGATCCTGGGCAAGGCATTGGAGTTGGCCCGTGAGAGATGTGACCTGCCTTTTGGAGAGTAGGGACTAGTTGTTTAGCTCCGAACCTTGCTTTTCAACAAGGTCTTGAAGCTGAGAATTCAAGACACCCGGAAATAGTATTGCATTCTTCAATGATTTTATCTCTTCTCTCTGTTTCAAGCACAAATCTTTCAGCTTCTCCACCTGCAAATACCTTCTTTATTAATAGCTATGGCATCCATAAACAATTGCTCATTCTCTAAGAATTTAAACAGATACTTTTTTTTTCGCGTGTAGCAGTGGTAGCTATAATTAACACAAATTCATAAATATTTAACAATGAAATGGCCCCGCCCTATATATTCTCCAAGGCAGATCGGTAAAAAACAAATAGAACGCAATTTGCTATCCATGTGAAATTCATAAATATTTAACAATTGATAACAAAACAATGCCTAAACCCGAAAGGTTTTAAAATTTGAATGCTATGAGCGCAATGCCTAGATCACCGTCCAAAATCAAAATGGATAAGAAAACGTGGAAGCCGGGCCTGGGCTCTAGGACTTAGTGGGCTAATCTTTCAATGACAAGACTACCCAATTCAATTTAAATTTTATTAAATATTAAGACAATTCGAAGGTCACAATAAAAACATCTAGGGCTTGGATTTTGAATTCTAGTTGAGGGAAAATTTGGGAAAATGGTGGATTTTTCCTTTGTTAATGAACCAGATCCTTCTGTTTTATCCATTATTAAGCAATACTACACTCAGACAAACGGAAACAATGGCGGAAACTACTGCGACTATGATATATTTTGTCTCCATTCCAAAGCCTCGACACTCCGATCAATTCAAGGCAGGACGGCGAATTGCTCCATTCACGATGGGGTTCTCGACTCTTTGATCCTCATCGATGAACTGGACCGTCGGCGAGGTGTTCCCCCTTCTGATGCCATGCGGGAAGCCTTTTGCGCCGTTGCTGTACACCTTACGCTCTGGTGGTTACCCGTCTCGTGGGACGACTATCACGATGCGGTACGGAGGATTTGGGGAAAGAAAATTGGGAATTTAGAGATGTCTGATGCCTCTGGCCTTCTTTCTACTGGTTTAGGTAAATGGAGGAAGGAGATCGAAGAGGCACTATGGGATCGAGAGACCACTAGGAGGCTGTTAGGTATTAATACTCTTGATGAAGCGCTGCGCCTAATTCGAGTTTATTTAAAGGAGGCCTGCCGTCGATTTCCAGGGGATCCCACTGTTGCTGATGACGTTGCCTATGTTCCTGCTTCTGCTGCTACTGAAGGGAACGGTAGGCTCCTCTTCTCTTCTTTTGATTTTTTTATTAAGTCTTAATATTTTTTATTATGCTATGTCGTATATCTTCAATTTGCATTATAATATGTTGTTCTAAGATGTAGAGTGAATCTTAGCTCAATTCGCTGTGTTAATTTGCCTCCGATAATGTTGTATCTGCTTCAGCTCAAGACTCTTTGAGTTGAGTCCTAATCGAGGAAGTGAGCAGTAGGCTTCTCTTCTCTTTTTTTCTTGTTTTATTTCAAGTTTTATTTTATTTTTCTAAGGAACTATGACATGCTCAGCAGGATTTAATTTGCACTACATTATGTTGGTATAAGAATGCATGTAGAATGAATTGAGTTAGATTCTAAGAATGCATGTGGAATGAATCTAACTCAATGTCTGCTTATTTCAAGTTTTGTTTCAAGTTTTAATTATTTTTCATATTATTTCTATTAAAAAAGAAGAGAAGAGTACCCTACCATTCTCTTGGTCAGTGTTACAATGAGGATTCAAGGGGCTTGAGCAAAAGTAGTTACAACTGACATTAGCCACCGTGGAAGGAAAATTTTACAGAGACAATTGAGTTAGATTCATTCCACATTCATTCTTAGAACAAGTGAACAATATATTATACCACAAATAAACCATACAAGGCATAGTATAATAAAACAAAATTAAGACTGTTACTTGGATTAAAATGAAAAAAAAAACTGAGAAGACAAGAGTAGCTTACTACTGTTCTCTTTCTCAGTGCAATGATAACTCAATGGGACTTGATAAAATGTGAGGAAAATTTTACAAGAGTCCTCGTCATAGCACTGACAAAGGGAATGATACGTTTCTCTTCTTTTCTTTTTTTCATTAAAAGTCATAATTTTGTTTTCGCGACATTATGCTATACTATGTGTGATTAATTTGCAGAACAATATGCCGGTCTAAGAATGCATTTAGAATGAATCTAAAACAATTCTGTGTAAATTTTGCTGCTCATAGTGGATAGTGTTTACTCTGTTTCTGCTCGCATTCTTTCAAGTCCTGTCACAAGAAGAAAAGGAACATGAAGCTTCTCTACTCTTCTTTTGTATATTCGAATTAAAAAATCTTAATTTTGTTTTCAGGAGATTATCTCATGATGTGCATGAATACTTTGCTGTATAATATGTTGGGTCTAAGAATGTGTGTAAATGAATCTGTATAAATGATTCCTCTTGATGTTGTACATACCCAGTTAACTATAGTGATGGTATTATTGGTCTTTTTGGATCTAGTTTCCTCGGTCATGCGGAGAATCTGAAAGCAAATTTCCAAACAAGATTGTTTTACTCTAGTGACTTTAGTTATGGTAATATTGGTCATGATTTGTTCCGATTACCTTGTTCTGCAGAGATTTTGAGGGCAAATTCTCACACGAAACATAAGCTGCATTCTTCCCGCGTGCAACATAAAATTGCTGGCTTACAGGAGGACCAGCCTTCTTGCACAAAAAATGACTCTCAATCTGATTCTGATTTTAATGGACTGCAGAAAGTTCCATTTAAAGCTATGACTGGTGCGCTGGTAGATGAAGTAAATGATTCCCTCTCTGAAGCATTGGATGATGTTGAAATGGTTGCCTCTGGCACGAAAAATGAAACATCACATGTTGAAGGCATTGAAGAAGACTCCGATAAGGACATTGGTGATCCTGCTAATTGTTGCACTGACAAAGGAAAACGTAGATTTATCTTCTCTTTTTGTTCTCTAGTAAAAAACTTCATTTTTTTCTTAAGATTTTGTAATGGTATGTATAATTAAGTTTTTGTGCAAAAGCTTCTATTTTGTTGGTTTAAGAATGTATGTCTGAATGAGTTGTCTCATTACGCTTCTTACATTTTACCTCATATTGTTATTACTTAATTTAGATTTGGTAATCTTTGTCATACTGGGCCTTTGTTTTTTCTGACTAGCTGGTTTGTTCTTTAGGAATTTTGGCAGTGAATTCTCGAACAAGATGTGACCCTAGTTCTTCACGTGGGCACTGTGAACGACCTGCTGTCATTGTTGATAGAGAGGACCGGCCATCCTGCAGGAAATATGTCTCCTTATCGAGCGCTGAAATTGACAAAGCACGAGACTCACTTAAGTCAAGTATTGTTGACTTAGTAGCGAATGTAGACGATCCTCTCCCTAAGGCCTTGGAAATTGCTGAAAGAATTGTATCATATGTGGCAGAAGCAAAAAAATTGCATCCTGAAGGCGATGAAAATAAGGAACAGGGGGCACCTGATGAGGCCATCAGAAAAGACTATGACAGGATGGATGGGAATGTTCCTACTCCATTTGCTGATCATATTGCAGAACCCTCTCAAGCTAAAGAGGGAAATGAAGCTTTTACTAGGCCCAAGAAAGTACTAAGGACCGGCTTAATGGAGAGGAATAACACTGCTCGCTGTTTTGAGGTGTGTGTGCATATATTTATATTTAGTATCATTATTGGCATTACATTGCACGTTTAGTTGTTATAACTATTACTTTTCATTGCATTGCATGCTCTAAATCATAATCGTAATCTCCTGCTATGTTTTCTTTTTATATATATATATATATCCTAACTGTCATTTCTATTTATGCCCTGTCTGACTTGGCATTGTTTTGCGAAATCTTGGGATGAGCTTTTATGGTCATTTGATTTCCTATTTATTATTTTAATCATACTATGTTTTGTATTTTCATCTGTCTTAACTCTTATGTTTTGAGTGTTATTGTAGTGGGAGGATTCAATTGATGACACTTCCGAAGAGACAAATAGTTGTCTGAACAGTTATACTTTACCAAGCCCCAGAACAAAGCATGTGTCTCCTCTAAACATAGACAAACCCAAAAGGTGGGGGAGGATGAGAAAAATTAATAGATGGACCGACGAGGAAGAAAAGACTTTGACAGAGGGTGTACAAAAGTAAGTGGTTAACTTATATATGGGGTTTTGCATTAAACTTTTGAGTGTATACTCCTGTTAGCATATTAAACTTGCTCTAGCTTTTTGCTTTAGTAGCTGTTACTACTTGTTTAGCCAATTTGAGATGAGATATTTCTGGTAGTTCTATAACCCTTGCTTTCCCACTGCGATTATTTTCATAATGCAGGTATGGAAACCAATGGGCACGAATATTGGAAACCTATCAGGAAATATTTAAAGATAGAACTGCGGTAAGTATTTCACAAACTTCATCTGCCTTGTCAACTTTTTCTTTTTGATGTATAATTTATAATATTTGTTCTTTGTTATATATCAGGTTGATCTCAAAGATAAATGGAGAAACTTGCTCAGAAAATGACGTTTGGTATCATAATTCGTTTTGTTCCTTTTTGGTGAACTGTAATGGTCCTATAACAATTGTATAATATGCTCACCGTTGGTACTAGACTAGACTAGAATTAGTTTAAGCTGTAAAATGGTCTTTTGGGTTTTTGGTTATATAAAATGGACTGCTACTTAACGAAGCTCAAGAGTTGACCGCGTCCAATAGTGGGATAAAAGTTAAGTATGTTAATCGAGAGGCAAACAAAGTGGCGCAGAATCTTGTCCACTGGGTTCTGTTGAACACTAATACGTTTAAGTTTTATTGTAACGAGCCTGATTATATTAAAGCTGATGTAATTAACGATGATATCTAAATAAGCGGTTGTGTCTAACTGAAAATATTATGTTTTTTTCATAATATTTTCGGTTGTGTTTATTCTCCATCATTTCTTAGCCTTAAATTAGACTACCGTAGAACTACCTAACAACTTTAGCCTTTATGAGACACAACAATGGGATGGGATAGTGATGATGATTTACGTGACAATGTTTTGGTGAAAATAAATACCAAGTACAGAGTAATAGGCTAATGGCTTAAGTTTAGTTTTTGTAGTAAAGTGACCATTAAGAATGGGTTTGTTGAGGCTGATGACATTGAAAAAGTGGTCCCAATGTGATAGCACCTAACACCATCATGGTAATTGTCAATTTAGTTGGTTGGGTTTTTGTAGGTAACTAATCTGGTCAGTTTTCGATTATAATCAAACTGACCAACTCGAATGTGTTAGTTAAGTCTGTTTCAACTTTTGCTCACTTCTATGGATTCTTAATTTTAGTGGTTTATTCATTTTGACTCTCCAAACCCTGTTCTAAGCTATACCCGTCATTTTCCAAAAAGCAACTGTGGAAGAATTAAATCCCCTTAACATCGACATTGCCAACACCTATACATATAGCTATGATTAATTATTCCTTCCATTTATTGATCTAAATATTTTATTGCCTTGCTTCGTTCTCCCTAAGTTTTCATTTATTTATTTTTCTCATGCACCGACAGAAACCACCCGCTCCTTCTAATTGTTGCTTAATTGTTAATTTTTTAATTTTTTTTTTATAAATGAGTTGAGTGTTCGTGTACAAAAATTAGTTAGGTTCTTGTTAATGCATGCTGTCGTCAGATGAGTATAATATGATGTAGGTCGCAACTTTAAATTTTCAAGCTCAAATGTGTAGTAGCGGATGAAAAGCATGCCCAGGGTAGACAATCTTTGTATTAGTTGTCCATTTTACAATAGATGTCTACTTTGAAATTTTAATTACGCCCATTGTACAGGAAAAATTTCAATAATTAATGTGTGTTCATTTTTAAAAATATTTTGAATCTGCCACTCAAATATAAATATATTGTAATCACATGCATGCAACTAAAGATCTTTATCTTTTTCTCGAATGGTATCATTGTTTCCTTGAAATGTTTACATGGTGATGTGTTGTCTAAATATTAAGAATTTTCTCTCGATGGTATCATTGTTTCCTTGAAATGTTTACATGGTGATGTGTTGTCTAAATATTAAGAAATTAAATTTGGATAAAGTACACCAATAGTGCTTAAACTATGCTGAAATAGTTATTTCGATCTATGAAATTTCAAATATTATAGAATGATGCATATGATTACAAATTGATTATTAAAATCTGATCTTCAATTTATCAAAATTTATTAATATTGTGAATATAATATGTTGAAATTATTTATAACAGTGATCAATTTATGATTATTTATAAATATTTAAAATTTATTGATAAAATAGAACATTTTGATATAGTTCGGTAACTTATTATATACTTTATCATGATACATTTATTTATTTATTTTTTTAAATAATCTCCACTTAGTTTTGTTCTAAATACAAGTAATAGAGTTTGAAGTTGAGATGTTTTAGACTTTTAGTCCATACTAATTTTGAAAATATTATCCACTTTGGCTCAATGAATTCATAACTATTGATAAATGTACATTTCAATATCAATTCTAACAATATGACTAGAGTGAGATTCGTGATTTTTTTTTCAAATATCAAACATAAAAGTCAGGATTAAATCGAGACATGTCTAAAATCGAATTGAATTAAACTATATCTTTTTATGTAAATGTAGATGCCACTTAGTTTCAGGGTTTTTTTTCTCTAATAGGGCAAATTGTTTTATTAATTAGTCTAATATGATATATTGAAGTTTATTTTGGGATATACGATATTTTTTACAATATTCAAGCAACTTGTCATTAAGGTGACGAATTTATCAAAATAATATTTTTATTCAAACTCGTCATGTCGAGATGATAAATTTCAATAAAATATAATTTTTTACAATATTCAAGAAACTTGTCACATTAAGGTGACGAATTTATCAAAAAATATTTTTTATTTGGTGCTGATTAGGTATTGATGTTGCTAGGTTGTCTGGTAGTTTGTCTAGTTTAGCCATTGACGTCGTCCTCTTGGCGTTTGGAGACTGGCCGGGGGAGGAGGAGCCCGGAGGTTAACCTTTTTTTTTCTTGGTGCAATTATTGTGTAATTTATTCCCACCTCTCACTTCTGTATATTAGGGTTAATCCCACCAAGTTTATATTTGCCCCCAACTTTTGGACCGTTCTAACAAAATGTCACAGTCTTCAAAGCATCTGTCAAAATAATTATTAACGAGGAGCATATTTTAAATACATGAAAATCGATTGCATTTGAAAAGATTCTTTAATGATTGATTTTCCTGTTAATAAATTCCTCCATATATTTAAACAAAAAAGCTCTTACTAGAGGTGTTCAAATAATCGAACTAATTCGGTTAATCGATCGAATTGAATTAATTCGGTTAATTCGGTTCGGTTATCGAATTAGTTCGGTCGATTAACGGTTAAGAAAATTTTTAGAATTCGATTAACGGTTATTCAATTCGAATTTGGTTAATTACCGAATTAACCGAAATTAAATTTTAAATATTAAATATATATATAACATATGGGCTCAACCAAATCATTTAAAACCTAATTAATAATTTAAGATCCAATAACTTTTAAACTTAAATCAATATTAATTAATTAAAAAATTATATAAATTTTTTTATTTTATAATTATATTATTTAAATTAATTGTAAACTGTTTTTTAATTAAAAAATATTAAATATATATATAAAATATGGGCTAAACCCAAACCATTTAAAACCCAATTAATATTTAAGATCCAATAACTTTTAAACTTAAATCAATATTAATTAAAAAAATTATCTAAAATTTTTATTTTATAATTATATATTATTTAAATTAATTAAACTTTTTTGAATTAAAAAATATTTAATTTTTATATAAATTAGAAAATTTAAAAAAAAATCGGTTAATTCGAAATTAATCGAATTAACTGAAATTTATTCAGTTCGGTTAATATGTTCGAAAAAAAATTCGGTTCGATTAACGGTTAAAGAAAAAAAAGTTTGGTTAATTCAGTTATAGTTAATTCGGTTCGGTCGACCACCGTTTTAACCGAATGAACACCCCTAGCTCTGACAAATTGAAAACTTCATTTTATTTTTTAAACAAAGACATTTTACAAAGCACCGTGACCGCCACCGAACTTTCTGACCATTTGACATTATAAACTCTTAAAACAAAAACAAAATAAATAAAATCCACAAATGCCTCCATCTTCAACAAAGTAACACGAGAGATTATATTAACTATATCATCAAATTCAACTATATGCACAACTCGGCAGCACGTTCTTCCTTACATGATTGAGCATCCTTGTGCCTTTTCATCACTAAAACATTCACCGCTGCCCCAGCTATCATAAACCGGCCTACCAATAGTCTCATAATTTTGAAGCGGTTGTTGGGGTGGTCCACCGTAATAGCTGGGCACCCCACCACCCCAGCCATGATGATAACCATCCATGTACGAATAACCGAGCGCATACGCCGCCGGCGGTAAAGGCGCGGCTTCCACTGCCTTCGGTGGCGCCGCCGGAGCAGCCTCTTTTGGTTTCTCAGCTTTCTTCTCTCCAGACTCCTTAGGCTTCTCGGCCTCTTTCGGCTTCTCCGTTTTCTTCTCGGCCTCTTTCGGCTTCTCCGGTTTCTTCTCGGCCTCTTTCGGCTTCTCCGGTTTCTTCTCGGCTTCCTTAGGCTTCTCGGGTTTCTTCTCAGCCTCTTTCGACTTCTCGGGTTTCTTCTCAGCCTCTTTCGGCTTCTCCGGTTGCTTGGGCTTCGCCGGCGGCTTGATCTCAATGCTCTTGATGGATCCGCCACCTTTGTAGCATATCTTGTCCCTGATCTTCTCCGGGCTACAGCATGTCACAGTGATGGTCACTGTGTTGGCCTTTTCATCGTAAATTTGGTCTCGTATTTCTCTTGTTCATAACAAATCATAAAACAAAAACAACTCAAACACCATTTCGTTCCATCTTCAGCTCAGCGATCAATCAACTAACCAGAACTAACTGCAAACAAAAAGATAATATAGAAAAATCAACAAGAAGAAACTCACGAGGGAATTTACAGAGAACTTTCTTGACCTTCTTGTAGCATTTAAAGCACTGAAGGTCCACCTTCAGCACCATTATCGTCACCTACAAATCTTACCCCGTGTCAGAATGCATGATGATAGATCAAGCATTAGCAAAAAAAAAAAAACAATAAATCAAACGAAAAGAAAGGGCATTAGCAGTAAGAACAGCATAAGAAAAGGAGAGAGGATTTTGGAAACCTTCTCTGCCATAGCTTGGATGGATCCCTCGATGATCTGATCTTGAAAACGAAAGTAGTCAAGCAACCGACAGGCTAAGTTGAGTTTATATATATAATAAATTTAGGTTGTGTTTTTAACATGTAGGGTTAAACTTAAAAGCCACGTGGAGGGTAGTGATTGGAAGAGGATATTAAGATTGTCTTTATTATGATCCGAGCACGGTCGAATGCAGCTTTCGCGCATCATCTGGCGTCGTTGAGTACTTCTCACCTTCCGGTTAAATACACAGGTATAGAAAAGGTTATTTATTTCAGGCGAGTTTCCCAAGTAATGTTCACAATTATTTTTCAACCTAGTTATAAATACACAGACAGAACAGTATTTTTCAACCTAGTTAGAAATACACGGACAGAATGAAAAGGAGATCATATAGGACATAAACTACAACTCCGTTCTTGAAGCCGTGCTCACGCTTTGCTTCTTTATCAGCCTCTCGCTCTTAGCCCTCCCTGATGAGGAACCAACATGGCAACCCGAATCTGGGGTCAAAGGCTCACATGGAGACGATAAAGATTCATCAATAGAGTGGCTCTTGGTAGGGGATCCTTCTGTAGCAGCCTTATCTGGTAGAGGGGATTCTGAAGTTGGGGCTGGAGTTGCAGGGTTACTCTTGTCATATTCCAGGCCATTGTCACCCAATGCTGTAAGAGAAGCTCTACATCCAGGTGCTTCTGCAAGGACTCCACTAAGACGCTGTTGCTCCTCGATAATCTTCTTTAAATACTTTCCCTGAGCCTCTATCCGCAACTGTAGCTGTCTCTGCACCTGTTGTAGATCACAGGTATAGAAATTGCGGGCTTGATTAAACTAAACAATTATAAATACAACACCTGAAGCACCCAGTAACCGTTTCCGTAAGGAACAAATAGAAAACTACCGCATCTGAATTTTGGTGACATTCCTCAATACTATGCTACTCTTAATAATAAGGAGGATCTATTGAAATATATACTCAAACTAATAGTAAATCTGCACCAAGAGTACATGCCTCCAATTGTTCATGCAATCGCTTCTGAACCACCATCTGCAACTTTAAGCTTCCGAAATTTGATTGCCACTGCAAACAGAGAAAAGAATCCCTCAACTATCCAATTCTAGTTGATCAATCCATTTGAAAGGATCATGTTGAAACTAACAAGAACTGTCCAAATCGAAAGTCTCAACTCTCAAGCTCCACTTACTTTAACCCGTCCAAGTCGGGCAGCATATCCGCAGTTTCTTTCTTGTCTGGCATTTTACCTACGTTAACAAAAACGATAAAGAATCAATATTAAGAAGGAAAAATTTGTATACAACAACTTGGGTTCACAAAGAACTTCAGGATGTTGAAGCAGTGTAAAGAACAAATATTGATAAAAGAAACAGATAAATCTACCATCAGAAGAAGATTCAGGGAGATATTTTGCGAGTCGATATTTCTGGATGCATCAAGATAGTGGAGTCAGCAAAAGCCAGAGACAACAAAGGGGAATGTTATACGAACCAAATCACACTCTGTCGGTACAACTCCGAACCAATGCAAATGAATCAGTACAATTCTTAACTAGGTTAAAAGAATTACAAACCTGTAAATGGCTTTTGACATGGTATATTGTCAAACCCTGCACACCCATGACTCTAAGAACTCCTTTAGGTGTAGCTCCTGCGAGGCAGAAAAAATCAAACTCGTCCACCGTCGTAATCAGTTACAAGCACATACATTCAGGGTAGGAATCAATAATTAGATAGTGTTATCTTTGACGAGACTTACGATCTGGTCCACCGAGTTGAGCAACAGCGTCAACAAAACGCTCATGAAGCTGATGTGTCCACCGCAACCGTTGCTTTGATGAAAGATTAGAGTTGTTGGGGTGGTCATTCCCTCCACCTACAGCTTCCATTGTAGTAGCACCACAATATAAATGCCGACCATGAACCGATGAGTTGTTGCAGCCTAAACTTGAGCCCGGAGCAGTCTTTGATTGATACATTTGTCATTCATCTACAAACAATGGGAAGCAAAGAGACTCCTGAGGATTCAAACAAGCGTGCAGTGATTCCACAATATCGAAAAAACCAAACACATCATACATGACATTTCTACTGTCCGAACAGAAATGAAAATGAAAGGTAAGGTAAGAATGAATACAAGGGTTATTACCCCTATCGTCAACCAATCTCATACATCATACATGCTTCTTTTTCTTCTCTTGTTACTATTTAAATGCTTGGCCTGCAAATGCCCTAAAAACATAAAGGTTATACTATCTAAATAAATGTAGCCAGCCATCATACTTCTTACAATTAAAGAAATCTGTGGAAAGTCACATCCTCTAGAAATACATAGGAACCCTAGTTTCATACACAAATTCTGATGCATATCAAAGTGTATAGAATAAAACAGTGTTTAATTGAACCATACTGTATCTGTATGCATAAATACTATAACAATATGAAATGATACATAGCATGTCGTAATTCCTATTAATAGTCCATGAGGATTAATTAGGGTTATCTGTTTATATAAGGTCAAGTAAGAGCGATCGAAGAACAATTGGTCGAGCAGAGTGATAGCTGAGCTGATAAAACTGTAAAAAAACGAAAAAGAAATAGAACATACCATAACAGAAGATGCAGATCTATTGTTAGTGTTTTTTATAAGACAAAAACAAAAAGGAAACAAAAAAGAGACTCCTTTTATGAATATTTGGAGACTAAAATCAAAGAGAATGAAGAAAGAGCTTAACGACAATCAGAAAGGAAGCAGAAATCACAGCCACAGCCCATCACCACCACAGCCACGAGTTTTGGCTTTCGTTTTCTCCCCATAAAATATTAATATAAACTATTGGTAACATTTTGTTGTCACTCCATGTATTATATGCATGTTCCAATTGTAGTTATTATGTTTTAATTTCATTAAATTTATTCTATATTTTTTATAATTTAAAATTTTAATCTCAACTTAAAAATCGTATGATAATATGATTAATTTATGAAAATTTAAAATAATTATTCATATCAAGGGTCGAGAAATTTTTTTTTTAATATCAATAATAGGTATTAATGAACAATAAATAGTTCTTTCGTTCATTGTCTAAAGGGAGTTTATGACTTAATGTTATATTTTTATATTGTGTATGAAATTTATAAGTTTTAGGATAAAGTGCACGAATAATCCTAGGCTATTGTTTTGTTGAGTCTTCGTACTATTAAATGTTATAAAATGATTTATCGACTATAAGATATTATTTTGTTAAGTCTTTTGACAATTAAAAATTATAACATGGTCATCCAATTATTCATGTGTCAAACTTATCTTTTTCTGTTAAAAGATCGATGATAATTTGAGATGAATCCATTGACTGTGATATGATTAAATATTATCCTAAAATCTCAAACGACTATCGTATTATAGTCAACAAGTTAACGTCGAACATAGACTACCATTAATTTTTTAAGAAAAATGATGAGTTTATAATATATAAATAATCGAATATCATTTTAATTGAGGATTCAACAAAGTAATGTCCTATAGGTAATGAATCATTTTATAATTTTTAATAATTGAGAGACTCATCAAAATAATATCTTATAATTGGAGACCATTTATGTATTTTTTTTCTAATTTTCATTAACGTAAATCTTGAAATTAAAATCGAGAAAAATATTTTAAAACCACATTAATATTTTAAATTAAATGTAATTTATTTATTATTTGATTAAATTAATTTGAAAAATGTAAAAAACATTTTAGGTTTAATGTAAAAGTAAGTGTAATTTTTTTTAGGTTTAATGTAAAAATAAGTGTTCAATGCACGAACCAAAGTGATTTCAGTGGTAAAGGAATTGTTGTTCTTCCTTGAGGACCTAGTTTTGAGCACCATAAATGTCAGGGTGATTAATATTGAAAGGTTGAGACTTATCTTTAAACGGATATTATCATGTACTTGCCCCAAATTATTCACAAAAAAAAATGTCCAATGTATACTTAAAGTTAATTTTAAGTGCATAATTTTTTTTTTTGTTAAAAATAAGTGTTTAAAGTTTTATCAATCATATTTTTAAGTGCTTAACATTTCTAATATTATATTTTTAGGTTCCTAGACTATAACGTCCATTAAATGACATGTGTCAGATATATAAATTTTATTTAAAAAAAAGTTAAAATTAAATCTTACTTTTAAAAAAGTTTAATATTTTATGAAATTAGAAAAAAATCTAAAATCACGAAAAATCCTAAATTCAATTCTTTAGTACCGTTGACCGCCACCAACGCAGTTAAATCGGTCGAGTAGCCAATTCTTTTCAACCGACCAACCATCAAATGATCGAAACCCCTTATTTTCATGATCGACCGAACTTCTAATAGTCATGTAAATACAAGATTTTGTGTAACACCCTATATCGCACCGTTACAAACATATACAAATTCAAACCACCTGTTAGAATCTTACTAATATAGGCACACAATAGAAAATAATTTCAAAAAAATTATTCTGATGTTCATTCGATACTAATTCCATGTCACAACATAATTGTTGACCATAACACTTTAAATTGACAATTCAAGTCCTTTTTTTATCTAAATTCATCAAACTGCACGTAACATTTTCAACTTTGCATTTTTAACCACAAATTATGAATTCTTTTAGAATTCATCTGAACTTTTCTGTTTCATTCGAAATGGTCTTTTACTCTTTGCTCAATTCAAATTCAATACTGAAAATTCCAACATCGAATCAACATAATCAATCTAGTACATTTACAATTGCATAATTACCTTTAAACCCTCCAAACTTTCCAAACTACTCACCAAACTTACCAACTTTCCAATATGATCCAATTTCACATTCTAAAATCAATTTCAACACTCTAACATTAATTTCCAGCATATTACATCAACTATTGAACCATTACACACAGATCCCATAATTTTCCATAATTGTCGAATATGTCCCCCAACTTTCATAAACTTACAAAATAGTCCCCAAAATTTTCTAAGGCTTGTAGAATTCTTCCTACATCATTTCCAGCCGCTACATAAATTTTCCATAATTTTTTTCATCCTCAAAAGCCAAGGTCAAATAGTACAAGTATAGGGTTCCATGATTTCACTTGGTTTTGATTCGATTCAAGCATGAAATCAACCTCTATTCAACCTTATAAAATCTCTACAATCAAATACCTAATCAAATTTTATCAAAACACAACTTTACCTAACTTTTAGGGTTAGGACGAAACTACCAAATGCATTTCTAGGAGGTTTGATCATGATTTAATTATCAAACAAACTTGGAAATGATTCTACAACCTCAAAAACCTCAAAAACCATCATCAATTCTATAAACCCTAGAATTTGAGATCTTTGAACTTAAGCATGATTAGCATGCAATAATGATACCAAATGATATAGCTCATCGAATAGAACAATTTTCTATTTCATGTCTTAATAAAAAAACCCTAATAAATTGACTTAAAATGAAAAATAAAAATTCTCTTACCTATGAAGGCCACGAAATGGAGGAGAAAGATGCCCAAATTTTCATGAAATTTTAATTAATTTCATGTTAATCTATCATGTATTTAAGCTTAAATGAATATAAAATTCATTTAATGAGAAATGACAATTTTATCATTAATGAAACTTGATAATTACATCCATACCAAACCTTATAACCCTTATCATCTTTATAAAGTCAAATATAAACAAATTAATTTACCCTTTACAACTTTGCCCATGCAACTTTTCCAAATATCAATCTTGTCGTTCTTTGTCCAACGGTCCAAATTGAACATGGAAATCATTTCTCAAATCCAATACTCCATATTATTTTTCATCATTTTAAAATGTGGAAATAATATTCCTAAACTTAATTTATCATCCTTTAAATTTCCTAAAATTTCTATTCAATCCGATTTATTGAATTTTTACCAGATTTTAACACTTTTTAGTTTTTAATAGCAATTTCGGATCATGAATCCGATTTCAATAAAACCACACTCTCAAGAGTAAACTATCCATTTATAGAATAAAAATTCTATTTGGGAAAATTACCACTTAAGTCCCTAAACTTTTCATAATTTTATACTTTGGCTACTAAACTTTCAAAATTTACATTTTGGTTTAAATTTTACATTTTGGTTTAAATTTTACATTTTGGTTTAAATTTTACATTTTGGTCACTAACCAAAATTTTGGGTATTACAATTTGCAATAGGCTGAAAGGGGTATCGTTGATTGGTTACTGCAATTAGAAGTTGGAGCATGGGTTTTGATAATTGTATGTTCGACCATTTCAAGTCGTTGAAATTTTTGTGGATTGTATGTTCGACAAAGAGATTGAAATTAGTATTTTAAAAAAGTCTATTTTTTTTTACAATTTCAAAAAATATGTTTTTTTAAAAATAATTTTAAATTATTTTTCTAAATAAAATTTTATAAAATTAAAACGTGTCATTTAACTGTTGAATTTAATAACTGTTATAATTCAAATTTTAACAATATAATGTACAAACAATAAACATCTAAAATTAGGTATGTAAACGAACCAAATGTTTAACAAACCGTTCGTAGGGAAGTTCATTTATGTTTGTTTATTTATTAAATGAATGAATATGAACAAGTTTCTGTGTTCTTTTAATTAAATTAACGAACATTGTAGAACTAATATTTTGATATAACAAATAAGGGGCAAAATATTTTTGGACTAAATTGAATTTATTCAAAGAAAACATCAAAATAATTCAAAACCCAATCAAAACCTTAAAATGAGTTTTCTGACCAGAAGTTTCGAAATTTCTACAGGAGTTTCGAAACTTTCCAAGACAATTTTCTCAAAAGGTTTTGATACTTTTTTAAGAGTTTTGAAACTATATCAAGAGTTTCAAAACTTTAGGCAAGAGTTTCAAAACTTTTCCTAAAGTTTCGATACTTTAGCTTCAACAGTTATATTTTTTCAATGACTCTTTCGAAGAGTTTTGAAACTTTCCTAGAGTTTTAAAAATTTGTGTGCAGAAAGCCTTGCAACAGCTCCAAACCTTCCCAAACGGCTAGAAACCACTAGTAACTCATTCCAACATATAAAAACAAGTTCAAGGCACTTGAAGAATGTTACACAACACCTATCTAAGCAATAAAACACAAGAGAAAAACTTTTCATTCTTTATTTCTTTTTTTCCTATAAATATTTGTGTTTTTGTGAGCTTTAATTTGTAAACACCTTCATTTTTAGAGGTCTTCTTGTTTACAATTCTTTTCCTTTGTAAAAGGGTTTTGGTTCTAGTTTAGCCATTTGAAAAACTAGAGAGTTGTAAATGTTACTATTGATCCTTGAAAAATAAATAACAAATTAATGGATTTGTTGGAAAAATCCTAAGTGAGGAGCTTAGGTAGTGGATGTAGACTTGGTTGATAAGTCGAACCACAATAAATCATTGTACAAAATTTCCTATCTTTATACTCTTTACTCCCATAACTTTAAATTACCAATTCACTCCCTCTTGGCACATTTTCGGTTGATCAATCGAGCTTCATCGAACCCAAAAATTGGTATCAAAATGATCATAAATCGAAGGTCTAACAACCTTGTGAAGATCCTCGAAGGCTCCTATCAATTTCTTAAAGCAACCGAGAAGATGGGTTTTTTCCTCCGACACTTACTACATCGAATATTCTCAACCGGTTAATAAGTCACCCTATTTCAACGTAGCAAACTATGCTTATTTTAATAATATGATGATGTTTTTCATTCAAGCTACTGATCTAGATGCTTGGAGCTTTATCTTGACGGGTCACTATACTTCAACTAGAGTTATAGAGGAATTGAGTGAAAGAGAGAAGAAAAAGTTCCAACTCAATGCTAAGGCCATGCACATTTTGTTTTGTGCATTAGGCTCGAATGAATATGAAAGAGTCTCGTCTTGTTCAAATGTCAAGAAAATATGGGAGAAGCTCCAAGTCACTCATGAAAGAACTGATGAAGTGAGGGAAACGAAAATCAATCTTCTCAATCATAGCTATAGGACTTTCAAGATGAAATCGGATGAAAACATCAAAGCCATGACAAATATTTTTTTCGTGATTGTCAATAGTCTCAAATGATATGGAGAGATTATCCCTAATAAGAAGCTTGTTAGGAAGATGATTTATTCTCTTCCAAAATCTTGATAATCGAAGAAGACGACAATCATTGAAGCAAAGAACTTAAAAGCTCTATTGCTTGATGAACTTATTGGCTCCCTTCTCACTCATGAGATGGTGAAAAATGAGGAAGAACAACAAGAATATAAGAAACAATAAAAGAAAGAAAAATGTGTTGCATTGAAATCCTCTACTCAAAATGAAAAACACCTCAAGCGAAGAAGAGGATGAATAAGAAGAAATGGACAAGTTCTACAAGAAATTCCAACGATTCATGACATCCAAAGAATACAAGAAGCATGAATCGAGCAAAAAAAAAGGTTTGTCGATATGCTTTGAGTGCCAAATGACAAGACATGTCAGGTATGAATGTCCTCTTCCTAAAGAATAAGGGATCAAGCAAAAAGAATGCATTTGTGGCAGCTTGGAGTGATGAAGAAAACTCCGATGATGATGAAGTAGTCAGTCTATGCCTTATGGTCATCGAAGAAGATTCAATAATAACTTATAACTCTTTTGATTCAAATTCTTATTCATTTAAAAAGTTACAAAATGCCTATGATGAGTTGTATTTGGAATTTGAGACCATGAATTCCAAATATAAAAAATTAATTTCAAAATTTAAAGTTGAAAATGATTTGATTTTGAAAGTAAAAGTTGATTTTGAAAAACAAAGTGAAACTTAAAAAAAAATGATTTAGAGCTTTCAAAAATCAAATTTAATGATTTAGAAAAAGAAAATATTGATTTGAAAGTTAAGCTTGAAAGCTTAACAAAAGAAAAATAATTAATTTTTAAAAACAACTCATTATGTTTAAAAATGACAAAATGCTCACACTGTCATTTTCATGGTCATTTGGAACATACTTGTCCTTTAAAGAAAGGAAGACATTTTAAAATTAAACAAATATGGGTTCCAAAGGGAACAAGGGGCATTGAAGCTAACGTTCAAGGATCCAAAGCAATTTGGATACCAAATATCAAATTAAATGTCTCTTGTAGGTGCTTGGGAGCAATGGTGATGAAAATGAAGATATTCAAATGCTCTAGCCACACTTGATATGGAATGAGTAACCTCTTAGCTTATTTTGATTATATTGCATAATTGGTTGCTCATTTAGTTTAAGCATTCATGGGTTTTGATTTTAAATAATTTTATGTTTTCTATCTCATGTATGTTAAAAAGTGTTGTGATGAACATTTTCTAAAGTTTTAAGGATTTTTTGTTTGTTTATCATAATGAATTTTGGTCAAAATTCGTTTTAATGTTTTATTTTTACAAATTTTAATTTTTGACCTTAATTTAAATGTTTATGCATGTGATTTGTTGCAAATGATATATCTCTAACAATTGATATCAATATTTCAAATGAATAATATTTTTGGATAACTTTGTGCATATGCAATTAAATACAACAATTGACATTTCATAAAGAATATTAGACTTGGATATATTGAATTTCTTGTGCTACAAACTTGTTTGTTCATCTTTGTTGAAATTCAATGTCTTTTAAGTGTCAATCTTTTAAAATCAATTTTTTGTTTGAAATGCATTTTTGAGGGGGAGCTTTTGATTTTTCAAATGATTTTAATGTTAAAATTATTACTTATTCTCCATTATTATTTTGTACCTTAAAAGTTTGAATTATTTTTTATATAACAAAAAAGTGGAGAAGTTTAAGTTTGAAAAATTTAATTTCAAGAATAAAAAAGGGGAGCTTTAATTTTTTCTAAAATATTTTTCTTTTTCATTAAATGTTTTATTAAGGTGGAGTTTTTGCCAAAAATTTATTTTTCAAAGGTTTTGTTATGTCAAAAAGGGGGAGATTGTAGAACTCATATTTTGATATAACAAATAAGTGCAAAATGTTTTTGGACTAAATTGAATTTATTCAAAGTTTTCATCAAAATATTTTAAAGTCCAATCAAAACCTTAAAATGAGTTTTCTGACAAGAAGTTTCGAAACTTTCCAAGACAGTTTCCCAAAAAGTTTCGATACTGTTCAAGATTTTCAAAACTATCTTAAGAGTTTCAAAACTTTCCCTAAAGTTTCGATACTTTGGCTCCAATGATCATATTTTCCCAACGACTATTTCGAAGAGTTTCGAAACTTTGTGTACAGAAAGTCTTCCAACGGCTAGAAATGGCTAGTAACTCATTACAACAAATAAAAACAAGTTCAAGACACTTGAAGAAGGCTACACAACACCTATCCAAGCAATCAAACACAAAAGAAAATTTTTTCATTATTCATTTCTCTTTCTCTTGTAAATATTTGTGTTTTTGTGAGCTTTAACTTGTAAAAATATTCTTTTTTAGAGGTTTTATTGTTTACAATATTTTCCTTTGTAAACGGCTTTTAGTTCTAGTTTAGCAATTTGAAAAACTAGGGAGTTGTAAATGTTAATATTGATCCTTAAAAAAGAAAGAATAAATTAGTGGATTTGTTGAAAATCCTAAAGTGATGAGCTTAGGTAGTGGATGCAGACTTGATTAATAAGTCGAACCACCATAAATCATTGTGCAAATTTTCATATCTTTATACTTTTTACTCCCTAAACTTTAAATTGCAATTCACTCTCTCTTGACACATTTTCGGTTAATCAATCGAGCTTGATCGAACCCAACAAACATGAACAGAAGGCTCGTTCGTTCATTTACGTTCGTGAACTTTCGATGATATGTTCATTCATTTATATTTAGTCTAATCTATCTATACCCATTTAATATATTAAGACCCAATAAATTTTAATATAATATCCATTAATATTTTAAAATGTAGTTAATTTTAAATAAAAAAAACTTAAAACAATTAAATACAAATTAATTATGAAGTTGTAACTTATACTAATGAATTTTATGTGATTATTGTTGTTGTTTATGTTGATTTATGTTTATTTATTTTGTTCATTTACATACATTTATTATATTCGTCTTCATTAATTAATTTATGTTATGTTTATTTATTATTTAAATGAACATTAACTGAAAAAAAAATTTCGTTGTTACAAATAAATAAAAGAGGCTATATTTCGTTGGTTTTTTCTTTCCCTCAGAATATCAAATTTCGGATTCACATCTCTCTCCCTCCGACGCGTATTGATTTAGGGTTTCAGGTTTCTGCTTTGAATCGCGATAAAAGCATGGCGGGTGCTGGAATCCACCCTTATCACAATCAGTGGCCGCCGGCACCAGTTCCTCCTCCCGCTACAGCCACATCAGCTGCCGCTCCTCTTCCGCCGCCTCCTGTCCACCATCCTCCATTTTCTACTCACGATGAGGTTAATATCACTTGATTTTCTCTACCTCCTTTGCTTTTTCTTTTTTCAAGCTTTAATTTTGAGCCTCGATTGTAAGATTTGATGGCAATCGAACCCTAATTATCTCTCCCTCGCTTTCATTAAATTTTCTTTATGAAACTGCCAATACAATAGTTTCTTTTCGCTTTGTTTAGTTTTGTAGATTCCCTTGTTTATCTATCTAATTCGTGGTTTTCCTTTTGTACTTGCTTTTTTTCTTACTCAAAATCTAAAATGGTATTTTATAATATAAAATTTAAAAGTAAATTCCTTGACTAGCTACATGTATCATTCCATGATTTTGTCAGTTTTATTGGATGTGCATTACAACAGTTTAATTATTTGGTCTTGTTTTGGTGATTTCTATGAGAGTTACTTGAAACAAGTTTCAATTTGGTTGGTTCCATGATCAAATGTTAAAGGGGTCAAAATAGTTTTATATCAAAAGAGCAATAATCTATTAAGTATTTAAATCTAAAAATTTGGGGGGGGGGGACAAAGGCCTTATTTAACTAATATTTAAACTAAAAAGGACCTAAAAAGCTTTATACCATAAAGTTTGGGTACAACGGCCCCTCCCATGCACCATGTAGATCCGTCCTGAGTATGTTGCAATTATTTTTCTTTTTCATATAGTCATTATTGTGTATTTAAAATAAACTTTAAAATTTAGATAAATTATCAACTAATTTTTAAACTGACTTTTAGTACAGTAATCTTCCATATAATATTTTAGAAATTATAATCAATTTGGCTAGATTCCTTGATTTTACAAACATACCATTTCACTGCCACTTTTCATATCTATCAATCTAGTTTTCAATTTGAATGGTTTAAGCAACCAGATGATTTGCAATGCATTATTTGTGGTGCATGCATCTACTAGTTTATTTTTATTTAATCCTATATTCTAAAATTAATAGAGATAGTTGTTTTGTATCTAGGTTCGAACCATCTTCATTACTGGTCTTCCTGAAGATGTCAAAGAGAGGGAGTTGCAAAATTTAATGAGGTGGTTTCCAGGTTTTGAAGCTTCGCAAGTGAACTATAAGGGTGAAAAGCTGATGGGTTTTGCTCTCTTTTCAACTGCACAACTTGCAGTTGCTGCCAAGGATGCTCTTCAGGTACCATAAATTTATATAATTGGTGGTTTTATTTAGTGATATAAGATATGTCCTCCTTTTCAAAGCACTGATTTTGTTTGATTCTGGTGGGTATTAGGATATGATTTTTGATGCCGAGTCAAAGTCTGTATTGCACATAGAGATGGCCAAGAAGAATCTATTTGTTAAAAGAGGTTAGTCATCTCTGTAACATCTTGTTTCATGCCAATGGAAAAAGATTTACGTATTTATCTTTTTTTAAATAAAAAATAATTTTATTGCATGAGAATAAAAAACGTATTGCTAGAGCCTCATTAAAAAACCTCCCTAAGCCTAAGTGCAGGAAAAAGAGTACGCCCAGGCAATGACTACAACTGCATCCAACACCCAAGAAGAAAACCTAAGAAACATCAAGAAACAACCAGCAGAAAAATAGACAGAAAAGCAAGAAACCATATACATCAACCGAACAACACCACATACAAACCACACCAACACCCAAAATACATTTCAACCAGGCACAGACCCTGCAACCAATTTAGCAAGATGGTCAGCCTCCACATTCGGACACCTAGAAACATGACGCACAGTGAAGTTTTCTCTAATAGATACTTCAGCGATTGGACGAAGAATAGACACCTGTTCCGTAGGAATTGAATTAGGATCCCTCAACCAATTCACCACCACTTCACAATCGCACTCTAAAATAAGATCCATAGACCTATTCCAGATAGAATCCACAAACAAAATTACCGCATATTCCAAAGCCAATATCTCAGCCAGTAGCGGGGACTCCCCACCAATTGGGACCGAAAAGGATAACAAGGTGGCACCATTTGAATATCTAAGGATCCCCCCAGTACCTCCATAGCTACCATCAAACCGCATCGAACCATCTACATTAAACTTAGCACAACCATTCGGAGGAGGAATAGGTTTTTTTTTTATGGAGATGAGCATCCTTTAATTAGAAGGTCCGCAACCAGGTTTTCCAATCTGAAGGGGGCCGAAGGAAATTTAGCCGACAACCAATAAGCGATTCTATACTTTACTAAAGAAACCAATTGCAAGCAGTCAAACTTCTTTCCATGAAAAACCACATCATTCTTGAGTAGCCAAGTAGACCAGATAATAGCAAAAGGCAACACACCCCATATTATTCTATATGGTAGATTCGGAGGAAGCAACTCATACTACGCCTGCAGAAAGTTAATAGGCTCAAAAGAAAAGTCGCAGAGATACCCCATGAGTTTAAAAACGATCCCCAAACTCTCCAAACAGCCTTACAAGGAAAAAACAAATGTTTGACCAATTCAGGTGAAATCGAACAAAGTGGGCAGCTTACTTCCAGTATCCTAACACCTCTCTTTTTAAGTTCCACTCTCACCGAAACACTACGACGAATGACCCTTTATAAAAACGCTTCTACTCTAAAAGGGGCAATTTCCATCTAGACATTTTCTTGCAGTTGAAAGCAGGCCGCTCCCTATCGAAATATAGATTCGACATTGACTTCACCGAATAAACTCTGTTGGATGAGCCCAACCATTTAACCTAATCTGAATAAGTCAAACTCGCAAAATTTTCAGGAGACCACATCAAACCATTCCATTGCACTCTTTCCCAATCAAAAACCTCCTTTCGAAGCCGAATATTCTAGCTTCACCCAGCTTCAATTTTAACCCAAAAATCAGAAATTAGACCATCTTTGTTAATCGCAAGGGCAAATATTCTCGAAAATGACTTTTGAAGGGGTTAATTCCCTAACCATTTGTCTTGCCAAAACCTTGTGCCTTTCCCATCACCCACTTGAAGTTGAAAAAAATCGCGTAAGCCGTTAACTCCACCCTCTGAAAAGTTTGAAATAATTCCCCTCCACAACTAAGAAGCTCCTCGGGAAATGAACTGAGGAGGGAGCAAGGCCGATCGATCAAGGTTGTACTTTGTGGTGGTAACAATTTTCCAGGGAATCAAATTTTGATTGCAAAATCTCCACTACCACTTTCCAAGAAAATCAAAAATTTTCTGTCTAAGATCAATGAAGCCCAAATCACCAATGTCCATTGGTTTACAAACATCAGCTCAATTGACAAACATTGTTTTACTCGTCAAAATAAAATAAAAACCCTTCTCAAATAAAAGAAATAAACATAAATATAGTATAGTGAAAGAGGGTCGATCCACAGGGATTTAGAAATTCCTGATGCGATTTAGTTTCGATTTCAGTCCAGGCAACTGTAAGAAAAATAAATTAGAAAAAGGGGAGTTTCGCAATTGAGAGTTGAAAGATAAAAGAAAATAACAAAAATAAAAATCAAAGGAAAAGAAATGAAAACGTAAATAAAGTTGAAAACAATAATGATAAAATCGCCTCAAGCTAGCTTTGTTTCAATTTCGTTTGATCATCGAAATGAATTTTTTCATGTCGGTTACATTCTACAAGCCCCAACCTATTGTAACTTGCCCTTCTGTCATGTAATCGATCTTCCCAAGTCTAACTTCAAAAGATGATTCTTGAGTGGATTAACCACAACTATTGCCGTTAAAACAATCAGAATTAAGTACTGGAAAGGCCCAACTCGAATTATGTTGTCTCAACGAGAATTAAGTATGTTCACAGTAAATCGAATTGCCATAGGTAGATCCTTCTTCCCAACTATATATTTAAACAACATCCAGACCAACGAGCTCTTTTTGATTTGAAAGTTATTAAAATTTGTAAGTAAGACCGATTGTCAAACTAATAAATCGGAAATACGAGAATGTATCCCGAAGGGAATTAAGTGTTGTTTAATTCTCACGCGTGGAATTGATTCATTGCTAGCTCTCGACTATAATGAAAAAAAAACTTCTAATAAAATGAAAATAAAAACAAATCTAATTCAAGTTTTTTTCAAGCTTTACCTTAAGGGGATATTTATAGCTTCTAAATCCCTAAAGATAACATGGAAATTCAAAATGAAAATCCTAAACCTTAAATCCCAAGTGTTTTTAAATTTAAATTCCTAAAGATTTCATCCATCTTCTTCCAGATAATGCTGACTGGACTGCTTATAGAAATTGTTGTTGTTGACTAGATCTTCTGGAAGTTGCCACGTCAAATCGCGTCGTGCCCAGTGTTGTGCCCTTGCCTCCGACCATGATAAGAAAACAACAAAAAGTAAACAAGTTCTCTGCATAGAAAATAAGCCAAATGCAACCAAATCAATAGTGAAAAGCTCGTAAAGCAAGAGAATTGACAAGCAAAAAGAGTCAATTGCAAGTTTAATTCGAGACCTGAAGCCAACTCAAACACAATGAGAACTCTTTTCGCATTCTTTAACCGAGTCTCTGAAGCACTAATGAACATAATTAAATCATCGACATATTGAAGATGGGATACAACAACATCCGAAGAACCCTTTCCCATCACACAACTCGACAATAGGCTAACCTGAACAACTTTTTGAAGCATCGGATTTAGCGCTTCACCTACCAGATTAAATAACAAAGACGACAAGGGACAACCATGCCGAAGGCCATGGGCTAACTTAAACCTCTCCGAAGGGGATCCATTCACCAATACAAAAATAGACGCTGAGGCAGTACAAGCCAAGATCCACTTGCACCATTGCAAACCAAACCATCTCCTTCAAGACCCTTAGGAGGAAACCCCAATCCACCGTATCATAAGCCTTCCTGAAGTCGGTCTTAAAAACGATTCCCGAACGCCCAATCTTCTTTCCTCAATCGATAATCTCATTAGCAATCAAAGCGCAATCCAAGATTTGCCTTCCTGGAATGAAAGCAAACTGAGAAGTGCCCACCAAATCACCCAACACTAGGGTTTCAAATAGTGCCCCGCTACCGTGATAGCGCCCGCGATTTCGCGGCAGTGTTGCCTTACGCTACACCCGCAATAGCATTCAGTAGCGCTCGCTACGGCCGCAATAGCGCCCGCTATGGCCGCAATCGCGGTAAAAACGTAATGATTGAAAACGCGACCGCGACAGCGATTTGAAACCCTGCCCAACATTGATCTGAGACGACTAGCTAGCACCTTACTCTACAACTTATAAACCCTTCTGACTAAACTAATGGGTCTGAATTCCTCCAAAGACCGAGGATTTAATTTCTTCGGAATCAAAGTGATAAACGAATGGTTTAAACACGAATCAAACTCCCCAAAGTTATAAAACTCATTAAAAAACTAAGGATTCCCTCCTTTAGGTCCGACCAAAACTTTTAAAAAAAATTAAAGTTGAAGCCATCCGGCCCCGGGGCATGATTATTGTCCGAACTCTCCAATGCTAGGAATCTCTTCCTCAGAAACCTTCTCTCCAACCAGCTACACTGCTCAACATCTAACTTTGAAGAAGGCATAATCATTTCGTCAACCTCCAATGCAGCCTTCTTATTATAAACTTCACGAATATATGAAGCAATCATACTTTTTAGACTAGCCGGATCAGCAATCCTCCTCCCATCCAGAACCAATGAAAATATTGAGTTATTCCGCCTCCTAGCAGAAGCATAGTTGTGGAAAAACTAGTATTTTGATCGCCTTTCGCCACCCACCTCACCCTAGACTTTTGCAGCCACGATCTTTCCTCTTTCCTATACACTTCCCAAAGTCTACATTTCAATCCTCTTAATTCAGAATTAGCGTTATGATCCTCCCAATTGACTTGCAAATCCGATTCTACCTTGCTGATTTTAAATTCTAACTCCTCAATTATAGCCTTAAAATCAAAGGATTGCTTCTTTGACCAGCCTTTCGCAGCCCCTCTTGCAGCAGACAGTACCTTACCGATTCTCTTACTTCCAATAGCAGAAGTTGTGTCTTTAATCGCTCCCTTAATAGCAGAGATAAAACTGCTGTCTTTCAACCAAAAATTGAAGCACCTAAAAGGCTTTCGGCCCCAATTAACCTTAGCTTCTGCCAACACTACAACCTTGTGATCCGACAGTGATTTCGGCATACCTTCTGCATGATCGAGGGGAAAGTAGATAAAAACTCGTTAGAAAGAAATCGATCCAACCTAACGTGCATCGCATTAGCCTTGTTACTAGACCTAGTGAAATTTCCCCCAACCAAAGGCAAATCCACCAAAGCGCATTGATGAACAAAACTCCTAAAAAAACCAAAGATCCTTTGATTTACAGAAGCATCGATTTTCTCTTCTGGATGAATAAAAACATTGAAATCCCCTCATACACCACATAAATGGATTATCTGTAACTAATTTAGCTAATTCACCAAAAAACTCCTCTTTCTTTCTATCCAATGAAGGTCCATACACATTTAAAAATCCACTCCTAGACATCTTCCCTGGAATTGAACCAATAAGAGCAACATATCTTCTATTAACAATTCTAGATATCTTCATAAAAAATTTAGAATCCCAGAGGCAAATAAGACCACTTGCCGAGCCTTCAGCCGAACTAGAAGCCCAACACATATCCCCTGAGCCCCACAACCTCATACAAATTGACATCGAAACCATAACCAATTTTAATTCTTGAACGAAAACCATCTTAGCCTTTAACCTACGAATTATTTTACTCACTGCCTTGACCTTTTCCACCCTACCCAAACCCTTGATATTCCAAGTGACTACAACTAAATCCATTAAGATCTGAAAAGTACCCTCTGACCATGCACCTTCTTTATTATCACAACGCTCGTTTAAGCGCCTCCTCATAGCCCTTACTTTCTTTGACACCGCCTCTTTGCCACCTTTAAATGCAATTTGCATCAAATTGCTCACTTCCCAAATCGCTTCAACCTCCTCACGAATTGCGTCATCCTCCCCAACCCCACGCAAATCCTACCTAGGCCTGTATGCTTCTCTCAGAGATTTTCTTACCAGCCTTCTTACCAATCATAGCTCTTGACCCCGGGGCACCTCTTTGCTTGTACACCAAAACTGACTCCAGAACTACCAATGAAAAATTAAGATTCGAATTTAAAGAAATAAAGCTATCTGGAACGTATTCAACAAAGCCCGAGCATTGCCTTTATTCAATTTCATCCCCAAAACTATTAACATTGCCTTCAGTCCCATTAAAAACAATATCACTTAAGTCCATTTGAGCCCACATCAACCCATCTTCTTTATCCTCATTTAAATCCACTATATCCTTGGAAAAATCAGGCCCATTATTGGAAACACTTCGGTCCCTAGGCCCATCAACCTCGGGTGAACAGACCAACTCAGGAGACAAAACAATTCACTTTCTGTAGTCGAAATCCCCTCTCCATTGATGTCACCCACATTGGAATTTGCACTTCCACCATGCACGATCATGTTACCTTTCACCTTGATGACTGGCCCTGCCGTTGACATTCCTCCTGGAGATCGAAGCGTCACAATTATTAGCATCCTCCAACCAAGCTTGACCCAACAGAGACACAACGCCTCTCGCTGGAGAAGTGATCCCAGGACTGAAACCGTTCCCAGGACCAACAATACCATGATCAGAGAATGCTTCTAGAGCCCAAACATCAGCAAAATTTTTGATCATTTCCTCATAACTAGATTTCAAAATTCCGCATTCATCTTAAGGAACCACCACTTTAATAACAAAATCTCTCCCATTTGACCGGATTCTAATCGATTCTGGAATATCAAACCTGCACGACACCCTAACAACCATTTTTGCCACAGAGAGACCATCCCTTTCTCTCGTGGATTCCTCCAACTCCACAAAAGATCCCCACTTATTCCCCAAGGATGAAAAGAAATTGAGATGCCACAGCTGCAGAGGAACACCTATCCAAACATAGGAGTAAAATGCAGAAACAAACCCAACCTTATCATAAATGGGAGAAATATGCTTGAACCAATAATCCCGACCATCATCTTTCCTTTGCCACACTTCCTTCACATCATTCACTGATTTAAAAGTCAGGATACAAGAGTTCTTTGCATTTCCCCATTTGGCAAGCTTGGCATTAATTCCCTCCTCTTCCAAAGCTCTCTGCACTAAATTGAAATCAAAATTTTCGTGAAGCATTCCTGCTTAAGAACTCTTAATCCAATCCACATTCTCAGGAGGAATCTGAAAATCTAGAACGTTGGAACCCTTAGCCCTATCCTCTATCTATTGATTTTCTGAAAAATATGTTGGGCTTATCATCTCTTTCACTATCGAAACTACATTGGGTGGCTCGCTTCTTACCTCGTTTTCTTTCCCCTGCAGAGCCTCTACATACGAATTGGAATCCTTTTCTTTGGCTATCCACACCTTCCCGAGCTTTGATTGATTCGAAGGCTCACCCTGTTTATCCCTTGAGACCGCCGCTCGATTACCAATGTCATTCACTACCGGATGCCTAGGAAAAATGGCTCTCGAAACCCAGATGACTCTACCATCGATCATGGCATTATTCATCATCCTTATGCCATTATCCATGTCGAACTTGGAAGCAAAATGAACAAAGGCAAAGCTGAAACCCTTGTACTTTGGATTCTTAATGTTCCTTGGAATGAAAGCTTGAACCACTCTCCCATATTGGTTAAAAACTTATCTCAAAGCACCGCACGACACTCTTTTACTAAGATTATCAACAAAGGCCGTCCATTGCCCGCTGGACCGATATCCCCTATCGCCTGAAAAGCTTGATGACCCCCTCTCTCGAAAAACTCTACCTGACGCTCCCCTCCTAGGACCTTTCATATTTTAATATGCCTAGATTTGCGTATTTATCAAGAGACAAAAAGGAAAAAATGTTTTAATCTGGAGATAGTAATGCGAAATACATAATTTTGTTTCAAATGTTTTAAAGTTATTCTTATTTGCTTTTACCTAGAGAAGGATACCAGCCTTTGGCTATCTGCCACTTTATGGTTCGGATTTAGGAATGTGTTGTGTGGGTTGGTTGTGAGCAGGATATAAGTGAGTGAATAAGAGAGAGGCATGGTGATCTGATAAAATTAAAAGTAAATTGTGGCGATAATAAAGAGCTTTCTTTTATTTTGTGATATTTAATCTGCAGGAATTGTAGCAGATTCTAATTCATATGATCAGAGTAAGCGTTTGCGCACTGGTGGTGATTATTCACACAGTGCTTATACAACACCGACTCCATTTCACCCTCCTCCGGTCCCTGTCTGGGGACCTCATGGGTAAGAAGCTATGTGGGATATTGGATACTGCTATACTATAGTTTGCTTAGTCGTGAATAATTTAAGCTATAGTTATAGCATTGCTTCTTAAGTTCAAGGCTTTTTTATTTGTCATAGGTATTTAGCTCCAACTCCTCCATATGATCCGTATGGAGGCTATCCTGTTCCACCAGTCCCAATGCCTACCCCTACTCCTGCACCAGCTCCTAGCAGTTATGTGCCTGTTCAGGTAATTTCTATGCTCGGCATGCCCTTTTTCCCTGCAGCTTAGATTTTGTATAATTTTTTTGGCCATCAATTATTTTCTAAATTATGGCCACTTTTGGCTATTTATTTAATAACAATTGACTTTGAAACAACAAAGCGTGTTGTCGGCTTATTCTATACCTGGATTTACTATGAACATCCACTGAAAAGTTGGCTGTTGGCAGTGGCGGAGCCACAACTTAGTGAGAGTGGGCACGTGCCCACCATGAAATTCGAATTTTTTTCAATTAGTTACTTATTTTACTGATGGGTTCCACCTTGAAATTTTTCATGCCCACCCTGAAATCTGAGTTTTCAGTTTTCTTCGGTTAGTCACTATTTTACGGACAGTGCCCACCCTGAAATTTATTTGTATCCATCCCATTTAAAAATTTTATGTTAATGTATGTGTGTCCACCTTGAAAAATATTTCTAGATCCGCCACTAGATGTTGGACACTGGATATGACCCTTGTGCCCAATAATTTTGCAGATAAATGTCAGTGAATATATCTTAATTTTTCCTTCTGAGTATTCTTAGGATGCAACCTCCATTATGTGTCTTTTTTATGGCAGTAAATCGAAACTATTTTTGTCTGTCAGAATACCAAAGATAACCCTCCTTGCAATACTTTATTTATTGGCAATCTTGGAGAGAACATCAATGAGGAAGAACTACGGGGCCTATTTAGCGCGTGAGAACATCTCATCCCTGGCTAGTTTTATGAACCATTTTATTTCTGATATGAATTTGGGGTTAGTTTCTGATAACAACCTGGTTTATGTTGCACTTATGCTTTATACGCAGTCAACCTGGTTTTAAGCAAATGAAGATCTTGAGACAAGAAAGGCATACCGTTTGCTTTATAGAGTTTGAAGCAAGTTTCTTTCTTCTCTTAACCTACTTGGATGCAATCAGTTATTCATGGGATGCAATTTCTTGGGTTTTATCCTTAAGCCTAAGGTTTGTTTCTCCAACTTGCAGGATTTGAATTCTGCAAGCAATGTGCACCACAGTTTACAGGGTGCTGTGATCCCTAGTTCTGGTTCTGTTGGCATGCGAATACAGTATCCTTTTTGCATTTCATTGGCTTTACTGTTTTAATTTTTTTTCATTTACCTTTGTTTATTTTCTTTGGCACATCAACTGTTGCATATATATATATGTGTGTGTGTGTGTGCGCGCACGCTTCATTCATGTGCATTTCATGGGCTTATGGCTTGATTCTTGAATGTTACAGTCCAGATAGGTTATCCACATAAAAATACCCCTTCCCTTGGGTTCCACTGCTTCTGTCATCTCAGTGTGGTTTAGAAGGCGATATTCCTACAAACATTCCCCCCCCCCCAACTCACCCAAATGATCTGTTTTTAATGTCAAATTTTGATTCTGAGAAATTAATCTCTAAAAGGAGTGGCCGGGGTGAGAATTCTTTTTTTCTTTATGGTATATGCATAAGTGTGTGCATGTATATCAAAATGCTCGAGAAGGCTATTTTATCTTACAATGTTGAACTTGAATGCCAAATGATGAAAGTAGAAAATCTAGGGGTGCCAAGTTAAGCTATAGAGGAGCATAAGGAAATTATGTTATTAGCTTTACATGTCTCATCCGTAACTTTACTATATAAATGCTTCTGTGAAACATAATTTTCTTGACTTGATAATAGATATTCCAAGAATCCCTTCGGCAGAAGGAAGGACTCCAATTATTCAGTTGCTTCACCTAGTGCAAATGGGGCTCCGCCGGCTCTGACTTACCAGTAGCTGAGGGGATATTCTTTGTTTTCTATCCTCCAACATATACAACTGCTACATGCTAGGATGTATATTGCATGCACCCATTTCATTGTCAACATCAGCATTATCATCGCTTGTCATGTGTTTGAATGCACATAGTGATATCATGAGCGTACCGTTTGCTCATGTTTCTATCAATTTACCTGAAACATGCATGTGTCTGCAGCATTTGTTACGATGGGTTAACTTTATAGGGTGTCGGATAACATTAATATTCTGTTGAAGTAGCACATTATCCACTGGTTTGGCTGATTTGTGTGCTGTACCGCCTCATATTGACCATTGACCATGCCATGATACTGGATTACTGATGCTCAACATCAGGCAGCATACATACAGAATTGATCCATATACATTCATGACTAACATGACATTCAAAGATGCGTAGTTTCAATTCATGGCACTATTTGACTTGAAAAAAAAGAGGTGAAAACCCATACCATTTTTCATTCTATACATGGAATTATTAGAACCATTGACATTGCCATAGGCACCATTAGGGGTCTTCAAAGCATAATATTTATACATATGCCACTGCAGTGTAAACACACGACATCAATAACTTCACATGTGAAGAAAATCTAGATTTTCAAACCATGATCTGAAAAAACATAGGGAAGCATAACCATTGCTCATCTATCATGAGGAAATCTTATAACCCTTTGCCATATCCTCCGACACTGTTTATCCTATTGAAGTGAAAGGATGATGACCATCTTTTTAACTTAGAAGATGTAAGCGGCTATGACATATATGTATGCTTGTGTGTGCATATACATGCAGGATAAGTTGCTCTGCTTGAGGTAAACAGTGCTTCAGTTGATGTTTGTGTTTCAGGTAGTCAAAAGCGAAAACATGCCCTAGTGGATGTTTAGCTGACGGCTCTTAGGTGCTGGTTGCTTTATTTATTTATTTATTTATTTTCGGGCAAAAAGGAATAAATGCTTGTTGGCGACATCTCTAACTACATCTTTTCTGCCCTCTATTTCTGCTCTCTTAGTTTTTATGCAGAAAGTGTAACTTCGTGCAGTGTGGAAAGACACGAAAAATGGTAACAAATATGGTTAATTTTTCAGCGGAGTTCATTTTCCTAGCAAAATAGCTTCTTGTAGGGTTATTTGACTGGCTATTTTGAGTGTGGGTCATCTTTGCAAAGTTATAGTAAATGATTACGCGTTGCATTGTATTGAATTGGATACAATCTCTCATATAATACGATTTGGCTATCGATTCAGCAATTTCCTTCCTCCTTGATCCTTGAGGAAGAGGTTAATGCAAACACGTCACTTGATTACCAACCATGTATCTGGCCAATGTGACTTTCTGGTTTCACTTCGACTTATCAATTCTGAATTGAACCGAGCCCAAAAATATGATTCGATTTACTTTGATCCAATATTAATCTAATTTGATTGGATCATGAAAAAGGTCAATGACTAGTCCAATCTTGAGTTCAAATGGACTCGAGTCAGAAACAATCTAAAAGCCTATATAATCGTGGACGAAGTTAGAATCTTAGGATTCGTTTGGTTTGATAGAACATTTTCTATTTTTGTTTTCTGTTTTAAATTTTATAAAATAATTTTTATTTTTAATTTTAATTTTATGAAGATTATGAAATGAAAACTTGATTTTAAAAATAAAAATAGTGAAAACATATTTGGTATCTAATTTTTTAAAAATAGATATAAACAAATAACTATTAAATAATTAAATTAAAATATAACTATTAGAAAATTTTACTACATAAACTAACATGTGAGTTATGTAAATATAAGACAATAAAGTTTATAAGAAATTTTATAACACAAAAAATATTTTAGTTTATAAGAAGAATATTGGAGATTTAAATTGCGGCTAAGAACACATTTTTGGTTGTGTTGCATTTATCGCAATATTGCAAGTGTTATTTCAACCATTGCGGGTATTATGGTTGTGAAAGAAAGGTTTCAAACAATATCTTTATCTCTATGCAATGATCGCTATTCAGATAGCGGACGGTTATTTAAATCCCTAAATAATATAATGTTAATAAATATTGGGCATCAATTAAATTTAAAATATATACAAAAATATTGTTGCGACCACACAAAAGTTTCATTAAAATAACAAATTATGTTTAGTGGTATTTGAGGCCCTCAAACTTTTGAAAAATATTAATGTAGCCCCTGAACTTCTTTTGCACTCAATGTGTCTCTTAAACTGAGAAAAATCAATCTAATCCTTTGACCAACGAAATCAAAGTTGATTGTCACGACGCTTACATGACAGTTAACGAAACTTACAAGGCAATCTATAATGTTGATGTGATAATTCATTATACTAATGTGACAATTCAAGTTATTATTGTGGGAGTACATGATAGACATTATGTGGTAGATGATCTTAATTGATTTTTGGCTAAGTTTGAGCGCTTGTTTGTTTCATTTTTTTTATAGAAAATTTGAGGACTTATTTAAGTTTTTAGAAAAAAGAAATTATTTTAATTTAAAATATAAATATAAAATATAAAAAAATATTAATATATTCAGTACATTAAATATAAAAATAATATAAAATTAAATTATTAAAAAAATCAATTTAAGGATCACATTGAGTGTACAAAAAGTTTAGGGACCACAATGATTTTCTTGTAAAAGTTTGAGGGTTTCAAAAGTATAATTAACACTAGAAAATATGAAATAAAATTAAAATTTAAAGGTTTAAATACATTTATGCTCTATATTTTTAATTATAAAAAATTTTAGGGGTAGTTAGCCTGGAGGATGAAGCATAGCTTCACCTCTGTCTATAGTGATTTGAACTTGGACAATTAATTATGAATGACTTGAAATAATTCGAATTCCTAAAGATTTACTTTAGTAGTTAGGTTTCAAATTTGAGTGGTTTGATGAAAAATGATATGAACTTAGAGCGGGTTTATATTAAATTATCTTTTATTCATTAATTTGCTCGGGAAATTATTTGATTTTTTTGTATAAATATTAATATTTGAGAGAGAGATCTTCAAAGAACAAGGCTCTTTTTCAATAAACCAAGTTATTTGGGATGATGCGGACCCACTCTTTTTCCTATTCAAATACCAACCCTTTGTCTGTGTGTTTTCGCACCAAAAATTCTTTGGAGATGAGGAGATGTTAAAGTGGCTTCTTACTTTCCAAATAAATTCTCTTACATCTATATATAAGCGTCGGTTTGACGAGAATACACGAGAAAAATAGTTTGAATTATTAATTTACTTCCCAAATATATTCTCTTACATCTATATATAAGCGTTGGTTTATCGAGGATGCGCAAGAAAAACACTTCAAATTATTGATTTATCGTCAAAGATGGCTTAGAACTAAATGTCATTTAAATTAAGTATTGTAGAGATTTATTTATAGAGTGATATTTTTAATTTAGTTTGTTTTCTCATATTTTAAATATTATTTAAGGGGTTTAGTGTGTCATTATATTAAATTAATTTATGGTCTGTAAAAATTATTTACCTCAATGACATACACAATTCTTCTTGTGGCATTTATTTTTTAAAATTTTCGAAACTTTGGTGGTTCAATCTTAGTAGGGATAGAGAACCCTTTGATGTCTTGACTTTGCTATCGAAGGCCTTGGAGTGGTTGGAATAGGCGAGCACACGTGATGATGTGGTTTGTATACGTAAGATTCATGTTTTCATCTTTTATGGGTTAAACCCTCAATTTTCATGGGTTGATCATTAATCACGTGTTTATTGTTTTAACGGAATGTGTTAATTAGAGGAAATTATTTATTCAAGCATACTCAAACTCACAATGAAAAAAATCCCATAGCAAGATCATATATAGGCTAGAGGAGACCTTTCGTTTTCTTTTAACCCACAACATGCATTTTGTAACAGTAGCCAGGCATGCATGCATGATCCATGCAAGGCCCTAACTAGAAGACACACTTGCGTACATAGCTACTGGCTGTCAAATTTATTATACTACTAGTAATGTGATGCACCAAGGGATCACATGACAGCCTCAGTCTGCTGAGCAACCTCTCATTTAGCCATCTTAAACGAACTGGCAGGCTTGATGTATGCTGTCATCTTGGGTGAATTACCGTCAGCATCAATTTTAACATCCCCTATGTATTCAAGCTTTTCAGTATGATAATCAGCTTTCCCTTCTTTATCAAGCTTGTCTTTCACTTCACTCCAGGTAACAGGTTGGTCCGTGATCTCAGTATAAACACTTCAATTTCTACCTCAACTTCCACGAAATTCTTTGCATTACAACAATACTGCCCTCTAAGCATGCTCCTAACAACAAGGATGAAGCACTCCTTAATCTCGAGTCCTTAAGAAGCAAAGCAAGAAACTCCTTGCCATCCGTCTCAACTTTCACCATTCTTATTCTCAAATCTGAAGCAACTCGTAACCCCTCTAAAATTTCTCATAGCTCGGCATCAATAATCGAGAAGCACCCAATATATTTCGAAAAACCTGACACCCATTTTCCTCAGTGATCTCTAAACTCCATCCGTTTAGACCTGTCAGTGTTTTGCTTAAACCACCCAACTGGTCCCAATAAGAATTTCTATCTACACGAGGATGATATATATTGCTTTACCACCCTCCCTTGAAGTCATAGTTCGTCCAGCTACAATGAACAGACGTGCACTCTCATGAACAACACTCTCGAAAGGAGAGAAATCTGGATAAAAAATTAAACTATATATTTGCTTTCACAAACACCGAATCACACTCCCAAACGATAAATCCCATTCGATATCCACAACTGGGAAATGATTCAAATCATTTATTTTCTTTTCGATCCACGACAGCATGTCAAGTTGCATGAACTCCTCCAGAAAATTTGGCTTAACCAGGCTCCTCTATGTCATACGAGCTTCCACAAATTCCCAAAAAATGTGTATTAGACTCAATAACATCACAGATTGAACAACCAGGATCCAATGTCATGTGACGCCGCACACGTTCCTCATTCGACAACAGTTTATCCTTGAAAATGAGCCATAATAGAGACTTAACTCTTGGTAACCCACGGTACTTCGATCATAACCCCTAAATGGGTCAATCAATTTGAGCAGAGGTGGTGGTCCGACAGAGGTACGTGCTCCTCAGTGAACCTTCTATTCTTATCTCATTTCCATCCTGATATATCCGATCCTCCATTAGATAGTGGTGGCTTAACAGTTGTGATACTAAGAAGAGTCAAAGGTGGTATGTTTGCAGCAGATTCCATTTCCACTCACCGCTTGAACTAACCATAGCGTTAACTTTTACATCTTCATCCAACGAGAAATCATGATTCAATCGAAAATCCTGTAAATGGCCTAAATCTCCCAGCCAAGCATCATTTCAAAAATCCACCATAGTATCATCCCTCAGAGTCTAAACAAGAGCATTTTATACTTCCTCCCACACGGTACTCAAGCCTTTCCATAAGTTAGAACACTCTTATTCCCATATGTAACGGGGAAGTAAGATAGTAAGCTGCCCCCAACGCCACAGCTTCCGTAGGAGACCTCCGAATTATGAAATACCCTCCACCCCAAAATTAAGAGCCTTGTGCTCTACCAACTGAGCTGGATGGTCACTTCATCATTCCGAGCTACGGTAATATGAACAATTTCGTTCATCTTATATTTGGCACATAGCACACTAACCCAGAGTTGATCCTGCTGAGATATATGACAAAAAGTGATCTTTATCAAGAATGCATCATTTTGAGGTTGAAGTCGCTTGACACCAAGGCAACCATCTCTTTCCAACAAACAAACCTCCTCCCAATTAACAAGTTGTATCCTTCGCTTATCTTCAGTACTTCCCCATAAGAAGCGACGAATTAATCTTTCCATTTCATTATAAATTCCTTTTGAAAGTAAGCAGGTCTGCATGTCATAAGAAGATAAAGCTGCTAAAACTGACTTCACAAGAACAACTCGCCCGACAAATGAGAGATATTTAGCTTTTCACCCAGACAATCCGTCACGAATCTTTTGGACAATGTACTGATAAGTAACAGTAATCACTTGATTATGTAAAAGCGACACTCCTAAATACTTCCCGAGATCATCAACATGAGAGAATTAGAATCCAGAGCTAATACCAACACGAAGGTTTTCTACTACATTATTTGAAAAATAAATATTAGTCTGGGTGAGACCTTATATCCCGAACTAGCATAAAAATTAGATAGGACTTTCCGAATGATATCAAGTTTAGAAGTAGAGGCTTCCGCAAATAGAGTTACATTGTCAGCGAAAAAGAGATACGAAAGCAAAGGAACATTCCTCGAAAGTCGGATAGGTTTCCATAAGCCTTCACCCACTGTTTTATGAATATCACGAGCTAACTATTCCATAGAAAGAACAAACAAATAAGGCGAAAGTAAATCTCCTTAATGGATCCCACGACAAGGTTTAAAAGGGGCAATAGTGTCACCATTAAAAAGAATTTGTGTCAAAGCAGAGCAGCTGAGACACAATTCATTATTAGTCCTCTAAGATATCCGAGTATCCTGCATCAAGTAAGGTGTCGTGAAGGAAAAACTACTCCAATCTACCATACGTTTTTTTGAGATCTATCGTCATGGCCATCCAACCAACTTTGTTACTTTTCTTTTTCATTGAATGCACTTCTTGTGCGATAACTATATTATTCGAAATGCTTCGGCCTAGAATGAAACTCATTTGATTCTCAGAGATCAATTAGGGAAGGAAAGGTTTCAGTCTGTTGACCATCTAAGGTTTCAGTCTGTTTACCAGTCACCTTTGGTAGAAGTACTAGAAGAGTACGATTAATGTACTCCGAAATGCAACTATTACCAAAGTTTTCTTGAACTAGGTAAACCACGATGGAACCAACAATATCCTAGTTTCGTAGGTAGAAGAAAGAGTGAAAACCGTCAACACCCGAAGCCTTAGATGGGTGTATTTCACAGACCACCTACTTAATTTCTTTAGCAGAAATTGGAGCCTCTAACAATCTCGCCTCGGTATCATTTAACGCAAAAATTCCCACGATTATTATAGGAATATGAAACATTTCCAGAGCTGATGAAAAGTTTGGAATGTAACTGCATACACGTTTATTTCTGAGATTGGTCAAGGAGGTTAGGCCAGTGTGCAGTCAGTTAGGCAGCTGTTAGTTTGTGAAATGTAACTGCATAAAGTAACTGCGTGTGTATCAATGCATTAAAAAAGCTCTTTTTGTTTCTTTTTAATCATCTCTTTACTGTGAAATGAAAACTTCTTTCACTTTCTTCCTCGTATCTTCCTTTCTCCTTTATTGAGATAACTTTAATATGATATTATTCGTTGGTGATCCTGGAGTGAGAGTTCATTCAGAAGCATCAACATGTTTACCAATATGAAGGTAAACATTGTTTTAGATGAAATGAACCCTCAGTTTGTCGGTGTTGAGACGATTACGGCCGTTTGGAGCAAGGTTCAATAGTTCTTTGCCAATCGCTCCTCAATCGCGGTGATGAACTTGTTTTATAAACTTCAGTCTCTCAAGAAAGGGGACGATAGCATGCATGTATACCTCACCCGTGTGAAAGAGGTATATGATGCGCTTGAGTCTTGTGGCAGTCCTGTTTCTTCAGTCGATTAGATTGTGAGCATCCTGAAGGACTTATTGAGGAATTATCAACATTTTATGGCAGTTATAACTACTATGCGAGAAACTCTTACACTTGAAGCTGTGTCAGGTTGCACCTGAAAAATGATGAGAAAAGGTCGAAGAAATAGAAAAGAAAGGTAGATTTCATAAAGGAATTCTCATAAATTTTCATTCATACTCTCATTGTTCAGTTACATTTTCTATATATTCATCAGCTTCTCCAATTATTTATTGACAGCTGGTATATTCCCTCTAACAACATAACCGTTCCCTATCCAGCTCAGCATCTAGCTATGGCCCGCATCATTTTATCTGTTAATTGCTTTCTAGGACGGTTATCATCTTCAACCCATTTGTTGTGCTCTATTTCTGTTTAGTCCAACTATCAGCCTCCTCATCTGCCCGGTAATAACAAGTAATTTCCAAATCCCTAATTCATTTCTTAATTTCTTAATTTCCTCATCACTAAACCCTAATTCCTCTTCATTTCTTCCTAATTTCCCATCCAAGGCCATGACAATACCCCTTATGCAGTCGATGCTTGTCCCCAAGGATAGAAATCAGGGAACTGCGATTTCAGTACATTAAATTCCTCCCAGGTAGCGTTCTCATGTCCAAAAATTTACCCACTAAATTAACAACTGAGTGGCTGCCTTTTTGTCTCTTTTCATTATGCATTTGTCTAATACCAAGTAAGGATAGACACGAAGTTGACCCTCAGCATTGACCTCTGGTGGATCCCTAGAGGTAAATACTTTCTCTCCAATTTTCTTTTTCAATAGACTAATATGAAAGACATGATGTATTTTCAAATTTTTGGGCAGTTGCAATTTGTAAGCCACTGATCCAATTTTTGCTATAACTTTGTAAGGTCCATAGTACATGGCTGATAGTTTCAAATTCTTCCTCAATGCCACCGATGTCTGTCTATATGGCTGTAATTTAAGGTAAACTTCATCCCCCACCTGTAACACTTTGTCACTTCGTTTTTATCTACATAATACTTTATGCGTTGTTAGGCTTTGTCAAGCTGATCAGATAAAATTGTATTCATGCTATCTCTCTCCTGTAATAATTTTTGTACATCTGCCACCTTTGAGTCTGTTGACCAAGTCATAGTAGGAGGAGTGTTGTGAACGGAGTTGTTCCCAAAGCAGTGTGGAAGCTGGTATTATACCACCATTCTGCTTGGGACAACCATTTACTCCAACTTGTAAGTTTCATAACACACATCCCTCTCAAATATTGCTCCAAACATTGGTTTAGTCTCTCTGTCTGACCATCAGTTTCTGGATAATAGTCTGTAGTGAAGATAGTATTAGTTCCCAAGAGCTTAAATAATTCTGTCCAGAAAAGACTTGTAAAAATCTTATCCTTCTCAGATAAAGCTATTTTTGGCTGCCCATATAATTTGTACACTTGATCCAAATAGACTTTAGCTACCTCTGCTGCAGTAAATGGATGTACCAGAAGTATAAAATGTGCATATTTAGTAAACTTGTCAATGATAACCAATATGCAAGTATACCTATTAGAGTTTGGAAGTCCTTCAATCAAATCCATAGTAATAAATTCCCAAGCTTGTTGTGGAATAGGGAGTGGTTGAAGTAGCCCTGGTTTCAAAACATGCTCATCTTTAATTCTTTGGAAAATGTCACATTGCTGAACATACTCCTTAATCATCATCTTCATCCATTTCCAATAAAAATAGGACTTCACTCTATGATAGGTAGCTTGAATTCCTGAGTTACCTCCTTGGGGTGAGTCATGTATGATCTGCCTTCTTAAGGAACCTGTCTGTCCAATATAGACTTTACCCCTGTTCCTTAATACACTCTTTGAATAAGACCATTATGTTACATCTTTAGTAGAAACAACTAGCTTAGTAATCATTTCTGTAGCCACTGAATCACTCTGATTACTCTGTTCTACCTCTTGAACCCAAGTTGGAATAATAACAGTAGCTATTAATTGTTGTAATTTCACCTCATCCTCATATATTCTAGATAAGGCATCTGCTGCCAAATTATATCTGCCCTTCCTATACTGAATAACATAATTCAGTCCCAACAGCTTTGTCAGCCATTTCTTCTGTATAGAAGTAGTCAACTTCTGTTCCAACAAATACTTTAAAGCCTCATGATCAGTCTTTATGCCTCCACTTAGAAATGGCCATTAGGATGACCAAGTACTCCTTTTCATATATGGACAAATCTAATTGTTTAGGTCCTAAGGCCTTGCTGAGATAGGCCACTGGTCTACCTTCTTGAGATAAAACTGCTCCAATTCCCTTAGAGCTTGCATCTGTTTCCAAGCAGAAACTTTTAGTGAAGTCAGACAATGCTAAAACAGGTGCATGATACATTGCAGTTTTAAGTATTTCAAAGACAGCTTTGTTTTCTTCTGTCCACTGGAACTGATCCTTTTTAAGCATAGTGGTCAAAGGTTTAGTAATCTCCCATACCCTTTAATAAATCTCCTATAATATCATGTCAAGCCCAAGAAACCACTTAGAGATTTTAAGTTTTTTGGCAATTTCCATTGCTGCATTGCCTGAATCTTTGCTGGATCAGTAGCTACTCCTTGTCTAGATATAATATAGCCCAGGTACTCCACTTCTATTTGACCAAAGAAACATTTTGTTCTTTTTGCAAACAACTGATTCTATTTTAAAACTTCCAAAACAGTTTTGATATGCCTGGTATGACTCTCTAAATCCATACTGTAGATAAGTATATCATCAAAAAAAAACCAGTACAAATTTTCTTAAATAGGGCTCAAATACCTTGTTCATTAAGGCCTGAAAGGTTGTTGGGGCATTTGTCTACCCAAAAGGCATAACTTTGAACTCAAAGTGGCCATGATGAGTCCTAAAAGCTGTTTTAGGAATGTCTTCAGGAGTAATTTTAATATGCTAGTACCCTGACCTCAAATCCAACTTAGAAAAATAAGTTACCCCACTTAATTCATCCAATAAGTCCTCCACCACAGGAATGAGAAACTTGTTTTTTATAGTTAAGGCATTCAATTGCCTATAATCTATACACATCCTCCAACTTCCATCTTTCTTCTTAACTAACAGACAAGGTGATGCAAATGGACTTTTACTTGTCTGAATGATAGAAGAAGATAACATTTCTTTAACTTGCTTTTCAACCTCTGACTTCTAATGGTAGGGCATCCTGTAGGGTCTGATATTCACTGCCTCAGTACCCTCTTTTAATATAATTGAATGATCATGTTCCCTTGGAGGTGGCATTCCTTTTGGTTCTTCAAAAACAACTGAGTATTCTTCTAACAAATCTTGTAATTCAACAGGTATCTTATTACAACTAATCTCCCCACTCAACATAA
The DNA here is from genome assembly GCF_006381635.1 of Hibiscus syriacus. NCBI lineage: Eukaryota > Viridiplantae > Streptophyta > Magnoliopsida > Malvales > Malvaceae > Hibiscus > Hibiscus syriacus. The sequence continues at coordinate 128,554 of NW_024063397.1, read as the reverse complement.
AAATTTCTCCTGTGATATCACTTGTTTTCTCCATCAATTTTTGTAATTTACTGTCTGATATCAGTTTAATAGTAGCTGGACTCTGCCTCCTTTTAAAATAACATCTTTCCCATCCTTCTGAAAGCTCAAAGTCATATGGTTAAAATCCATTAGTAGTGGACTATATTTTCTTAGCCAATCCACCCCTAATACCATATCACTACCTTCCAGAGCTAAAACTCTGAAATCATGTTCAAACTGAAAACCTTGCATTCCCCATCTTAAATTTTTTTTCCTCATAGCTGAACTATACAATTTTTCTCCATTAGCAATTGTAATGGTTAAAGGATGAGTCTGCTCTAATTCTACTCCCTCTTTAGACCATTGACCAGTTATAAAGCTGTGAGTACTTCCACTATCTATTAGTATGCTCAGAGGTTTTCCTGATCTGTGACCTTGGATCCTTAAGGTGTTATAGTCTGTCTGCCCTATTATAGAATTAATAGAAATTTCAAGTCCACCTTCCATTATTCTGCTAATTTAACCTCCTTATCTTTTGTCTCCACATTCTCAAACTCTCTTGTATCTTTTATCTCCTCCATAGAATTCAGCTGTTTGACTTTACATTGACGTCCTGGGCTAAATTTCTCACCACATTTGTAGCACACTCCATGTGTTCTTCTGTATTCTGCTCTAATTAGTATTCTGGGCAACTCATTTTTGTGATTGACTCAAAGTGGGGTAAGGAGATTTATAAATGGAACTCTGTCCTTCAGATGCCATTCTAGGTTAAAACCTCAACTTCCTGTTTTCCACCTCCCAAGTCAACTCAACCAATTTTGCTAGTCTGAAAGTAGCAACAAAAGTTGTTGGATTATGAGTTTTTACTCTATGCTTAATTTCTTATTTCAATCCACTCAAAAAATGGAAACAAAATACCATTCCTTCAAAAATGGACTATACTGCAACATATAAGACCTCAGCTCTTCAAACTTCTCATGGTAATCCTATACAGTTTGTCTTTGAGTCAGCTTATTAAACTCATCCACGATATCATTACAATTCTGATCACAGAATCTATTGCATATATCTTCTGTATATTCATGCCAGTTCACCCTATACTTCTGAGCTATATAACCATCAAACCAAATCTCAACATTCCCAATTAAGTACATTGTAGCTAGTTCTACTTTCTGATATTTAGGGACTCCAAAGATGGAAAAATATTTTTGGCACTTCTTTACCCAGCCTCTTGGGTTTGTTCCATCAAACATTTGAATTTCTATTTTTGGCCTAAAAACATAATTTGACTGTCCCTCTCCACCAATAGATGGCTCTCCTAAATCCACTGTATTTCCTCCCATTTTCAGTTTTTGCACATTTACAATACCATTAAGTGGACTTTCATAATTTTGAGGAATAACAACAGGTCTAGATGATAATATTCCAGGCTCGTCTTTCTTAAAAGTGTATTTCTCATGCTCATTAAGAACTGTTATTAAGCATGGTTGCTTACCATCATTCTTGGCTTGATTCACAGCTGCTTGCAATTGACCCTTATCTGACAAAGTTGAATCATTTTCCTCAGCTGCATGGCTCACCATCTGTAAGATTCTTTGTAAGTATCCTCTATTCTCAATCATTCAAGTTTCCACTACCTGTATCCTTGCTTCCAGCTCACTCTTCTGATCAACCCACCAAGATGGTAAGGTCTCCTTATCTTAGTTTCCACTGACTATTCTGGTACCTCTGTGGTTCTAGTCTTCTGCATTTTTTTACTCTTACCCAGCGTGAAAGATTCTTGGGGATCAATAATCTACCTCTGATTACCAATTGTCTGGTTGCACCTGAAAAATGATGAGAAAAGGTCGAAGAAATAGAAAAGAAATATAGATTTCATAAAGGAATTCTCATAAATTTTCATTCATACTCTCATTGTTCTGTTACATTTTCTATACATTCATCAGCTTGTCCAATTATTTATTCACAGTTGGTATATTCCCTCTAACAGCATAATCGTTCCCTATCCAGCTCAGCATCCAGCTATGACCCACATCATTTTATCTGTTAATTGCTTTCTAGGCCGGTTATCATCTTCAGCCTATTTGTTGTGCTCCATTTCTGTTTAGTCCAATTATCAGCCTCCTCATCTACCCTGATAATAACAGGTAATTTCCAAATCCCTAATTCATTTCTTAATTTCCCCATTTCCTCATCTCTAATCCCTCTTCATTTCTTCCTAATTTCCCGTCCAAGGCCATGACAAGTTGTAGCCAACATGTTGATTGATGTTGAAACGTAGTTGTCGGATTTGATTCCCAAGTTGAGAAATCCTCCAATAAGTGCCCATGGTATTCAAGAAAAAGCTCGTGAATTTTTAGAGTCTAGATCTGGTAAAGATTCCAGTCGCAGATCTTATTACTCATCATCTAGCTCCGGTGGCAGATCTGGTGGTAACGGTCGAGGGGACCTCGAATTCAGTGCCAACTCTGCAGAAAGAATGGACACATTGTCTAGCAATGCTGGTATCATTTTGATCATGACTTTTGTGGTGTTAGTAGTGATCGAACTGATCACAAGAACGACTTAGGCGATGCTAATCTTGTTCATGAGAATGTTAAATATGACTATTGTGTGAACACTAGTGAAGATCAATCTGCTAGTCTACCTCAGGCTCATGTTGCAACTGCATCACATGAATACTAGATTGTAGACTCAGGTGCCACCCATCATGTGACTCATGATATCACCAAGATGGCGCAACATTCGGATTACAGGGGTTCAGGTAATATTCTAGTTGGTAATGTTGACTAACTTGGTGTTAAGATGCAGTGGCAGAGCCGCAACTTGGAACATGCCCACCCTGAAATTTGAATTTTCATTGAGTAGTTATTTATTTTAGTTATGGTGCCCGTCTTAGAATTTTTCTCACATTGAAATCTGAATTTTCTTCGATTAATTAATTTTTTTAAAAACAATGTTCACCCTGAAATTTTATTTGTACCCGTCTCATTTAAAAATTTATGTTGTTAATATATGTGTGCTCACCCTAAAAAATGTTTTTGGATCCGCCATTGTTAATATGGTTGGTAAAACATTCTTGCCTACATGTTCTCAAGCTTTGTTGTTGAATGAACTTTTGCATGTCCCTAAGATAACAAAGAATATTCTCTTGGTTTCCAAGCTTGCTAGGGATAATCGGGTTTTCTTTGAGTTTTGTACCGAGGATTGTTGAATTCGTGATGAATACACTGGTCGAGTTTTTCTAGGTGGCAAGCAATAGGGAGGTCTCTATACGTTTACTTTGGATGCTAATTCAAATAAGGGCAACTTAGCATATGTTTGTTTGGCTAATTCTTCCATTGATCTCTTTGAGTTATGACATAGGCGCTTGGGTAGGGATGGCAAACGGGTACAGTTTCGTGGATTCCACACCGTATCCGCTCCAATTGGAGCGGGGATGGGTATAATTTTAGCGGGTAGTGGGCGGGTGTGGATTTATAAAGTGGTACCCGTCGTGGGTGGTGGGCGGGTAATGGGTTTGAGACATTACCCGCCCCGCATCTTCCCGTCCCACATCCGCCCACCCAGCTAAATATCTATTAAATTTTGGACCATTATGAATTTAGGTGTAATTTTATAGACTAATTTATAAATTTTAATATTGTATAATATATAACATATAATTTATCCAAATATTAAGGATATTTAGTCTTTAATCTGGTCTTTAATTAGGGAAATATTCGACTCTTTGATTAAACCCATAATCTCACTAACCACGTCACTTTCCATGTTCTTTAGCCCATGCTGCCCATCCAAACACAAATTAGCCGTACTATAAGCATTAACATCAAAAACATCAGTTTCTATGTTCTTTAGCCCCTCAAAACCCATATTAGGCGCACTATGAGCATTAACATCGAAAGCAACACAATAATCCAGCTCTGCGACTACATGCTCCCTACAATCTGTCTCCATAACATTCGTAGAGCTACTCCTCTAACAAATTGAAACATGCGCTGCTATCCCATCACGAACTGTCTGGGAACCAACTCCAACATCCCATTAGTTTGCTGTCAGGCGGGTCTAGATGGGTATGTCGCTAGTGGGTAGTGTGTGTGGGGATGGATTTGAAAATGTACCCGCGTGGACGGGTGTGGATTTGAAAATTTGTACCCATCATGGGTGGTGGGCGGGTGGTGGATTGAAAAATATTAGGTGGGTATGGGGATGGGGGAGAGGGTATCCGCACCCGATCCGCCCGTTTGCCATCCCTACGCTTGGGTCATCCCTCTTTTCACACTTTATGATCTGTTTGCAAGTCTTTGAATGTAAATATTTCCAAGTCTGTTAATAAAACTTGTGTTGCTGACAATCTCAACGAGAGCACCAAATTGTTATGGATTTTGTGATAAACTCAAGAAAATAGAGACGGGTAGAGAGAAAAGAAGATATAATAGAGGAGGATAAACAAGTTTAGGGTTTTTGCAAGCTTTTCTTTCCTGCTCACCAACGAGATTTTAAACAACACAAATGCAGTAAATTAATTAAATGACAAAATGGGTTAAGCCACTGGAGCTTTTCTCTCTCTAGTCCCTCTGCGCAAATGGAAGAAAAAGAGTACATTCACCCCGACAGAAGAGAACAGTCTCAACACAAAACAACAAAAACGTCCACAATTAACAGCCCATCCTAGCAACTGTCACTCCTAAAAAAAGGGTAGCACCAAAGTACATTAAATCAGCATATGTGCAAACAAAACCATAACGACCATTAAGATGCTGCCCCCGAACTCCAAAGAAACTTTCAGCACACCAAAATAATAATGGAATGGAGTGGCAAAGAGTTGCAAAACTAATGACTCCTACAGCAGATGATACCACTATTACGCGTCAAAAAGCCAGTGGAGATCAGTCCCACCAAAGCTCGCCTTCTGTTTGTATTTGGTCGCTAGATCGAGGTTCCCTTAGTTGACAGGAAGCCATGGCTATGCTAGCTTTGTGTGTTTTGGTTTTGGGTGTGATTTGAATGTTGCAGAACACACCTCTCCTTATTTATTTTTTGATCCGTAAAATATGATTTTTTATTCATTAGATCATAGTGTTAAAATCGAAATTAAAGGCCTCATTAAAACCCTCCCTGGTTTTAATGGAGGAAAGAGTACCATCAACTCAGTAATACAGACAGAAATCACCATCCATCCAAAGCATAGTTAAAATATCACCTAGAAGAAAAGTGAATACAATGCAAAAGAGAGCATAAGATAACCTATAATCCAAAATTGCTCCTCCAAAAAGTTCTACTTCCACCACGCTTTGAAAAGTTGACACCGATTCAAACCAGCTTTAGCTAAATGATTTGCCATTCCATTCTGTGATCTTAATGCATACACAAATTGAACACCCCCTATGACGCAGGACGATAAATCGATTCCACCAAAGATCTCCTACCAATGTCATGGCCTAGGTAAAGAATTTTTGATCCAATATAAAACCACATGCAAATCTAATTCAACTTTATTCACCCATTTAACTTCAATAAAGATATCCAATGCTATTTTGATAGCCATAAGTTCAGAAAAATTAGATATAGAAAATTATTATTATAAGAAATTTTTGAAGTATTTAATCTAAATTAATTAGTTAACAAATCGGATATCGATCGTAAAAATATATTAATATTTTGGTATTTTTTATTTATTAATGTATGGTTTTGCATCTAATTTTTATTTTTATAATTTGACATAACATATTCTTGATTATTTAGATATATATTATATCAAACTTTATTTACGATTTTATTAAGTGATATATATCGTCGTATATGATGTTTGTATATATATTGATGAATTTACTGACGCTCAAATTGAAAAAGCTACACAAGCCTTTACCCCATTGGTTTCCTTCCTTCTCGAAGAAGAGGTTAGTATAAACATAAAACTTAATTTATCACGAACAGAAATTTAATTCGATGAACTTGAATTTGATATATTTTGTTTCATTGATAAAAAACTAACAACGTAGATTTCTTTATTTTGAATAAAAAATTATTTAAATTCAAAACTGTTTGAACTAAAATTGATTTTATCTTAGTCTCAAAAATTAGTATTTAAATAAAAAAAATTAACGGTTATACTTAATTTGTCTAATTTCAAAATAAATATAGAACTAAGAAATACTTAAACCGAAAAAATATAAATTAAGATTTGATTTTTTTTAAAATTTTAAAACTAAGAGGGACCTTAAGAGACCCAAGGAAATTAAGAGGGTGAGAATTAATTAGTTTACTTTTAAAAGTATGAGGGACCCAAAAATATTTAACCTAAAAATTTGGGGGCCACAACATTCTTCGTCCCTGTGTTCATGTAGGCTTTCCCTCACCTAACCCACTACATATATATATATATATATATATAACACGCTATTATCATGTATATTAATGGCGGAATTTTTAAATTAATTGTGCTAATTTTAGTCCCTATGTTTTCTAAAATTTGAAATTTCAATTTTGTTTGAAGTGGTAAACAACTAAACAGTCAATTTTTATTATTAATTAGTATATAAAGAATTTCTATTTAAATCTCAAATTCAAGCTTAAATCTTAATCATTATAGACTTACAATTTCTCTAAATTTGAAGTTAAAATCTCATCGAAGTTAAAACTTTTCAGATTTAAATCATTTAGGAACACAGTTTTTATATTTTAAGAAAATCAGACGATCACATCCTCAAATCGACACAAACAGGCTTTCAGTCTCAAACCTATTTTAGTAGCAGTAAGTTTTAGTGGGAAGACAGATTTTGACCTATAATAAAATAATGGAGGTGAGAATACGAATTTAAATGAGACGATATTGGCGGTAAGTTATTTGAGATTGATTCGGTCAAAGTTTGATAAATACTCGATTCGAAAGAATTTAACTTGAGCTCGACTCGAGTTCTTAATGAGCTGAAACGAGCTACTTGACACTCTATCTGCAAAGTTCGTGAATAGCTAGAAAATATAATATATTAAGATTTATTTTTTTAGAAAATCAATTATTAATAATATTAACATTTATATATTATTTTTTTAAAAATGCAGTATAAATTTTTATGTATTTAAAGTTTAGGTTCGAGTTCGAGTTTGAGGATTTTATCGAGTTAAGTTTAATTTTTTTTATTTCGAGCATTTTCGAGCTTTTAGGAGCTTTAGTTTATGATTTTGAATTCGAATCAAGTTTAAAAAATTTAAACTTATGAATTTTTGAGTCGGATTATCTCTATTTTAAAATTTAAAATCAAATCGAATTTAATAATACTCGAGTTCGAATGAACTAATTTACGTATGTAGGTGGGAAAGCAATAGTCTTCCGTGTGTTGTGCCTACAATTTATATGCATTTATTAGTGGTAGTTAAAAGTAAGGGTGAAGTCTGTGTCACAATCACACGCACTAACTTAGTGCTTTTTAAAAAATCAACATGAAAATGCAAATCAAATAAGTTGAGTGATTAAAATTTTTATTGTTATCTTGAAGTTTTAAATTTAAATATAATGTATGTTAAGAATATCAACATTTAATTTTAAAAAAATAATTTTTTTGAATAAATATTATTTCGTATTAATTTTAAATTTAAAAAAACAATATAAAATTGTCATTGAACTAATATCAACCTTATCAGCACCACCCATTAAAAATAAAATAAATTATTAGTTTTATCTTTCATTTATTCTTACGTTTTTTTATAGTAGTAATATAATATAATTGAAATATAAGTGTTGATTGTAAAATTATCATAAATAATATATCTAGGCTAATAATTAAATAGAGATCAAAATAAAAATATAAGAATAAATGACCAAAACAAATTGTAAAAGTAAATAAGTGACTAAATATATAGTTTACCCTAAAAAATATTTTACCCAAACTAGCTAATGGAATTATAACAGCTGAAATTAATTTATTATATTACCTACCATCTATTCTTTAATTAAACTATTCAAATCATTCTTTTTAGACCAATTTTCTCTTAAAAACGGAAAGCAATTCCCTCCAAAGGATAACATATAAAATCTCTGTTAAATTTTTGGATAAATTACATCGTAAGCCATTCAGTGATAAAACAATAAACGAAACACTAAATTTCAAAAATTAACAAACAGGTCATTCCACTTATCGGTATTTATAAACAAATTATTCTGTCATTAAAAATAAAACGTGCTTTAATTTTTTAATTATAATCAAATTATTTTATTTATCAAGTATAACAAGTACATTTAATTTATCGATTGCAACATTCGGGTCTTTCAATATAACTAAAAAATTATCGTGTGTTCACACTTAAGGACAGAATGAATTATTTATAATAATTAATTAATTGAATTACTCATTTGTATATTTTTAAATTTAGTAACAAATTGCTAATCTTATCAATTACTGAGTGACCTGTAATGCAATTTACCCTAGTTTTCCCCAAGAAAATCAAGCTAGAGTATGTATCTTAAATTTATAACAAAAAAAGCTGCTTTCCCACCGCCAGTGGAAACCAGAAACCAGAAACCGCGTTGAAAATGAAAAGAATCAGTCTACACAAAAAGATTAGATTTTTAATTTCAAACCCACACACATGCTATGTAATAAGTGACGAACACCCAATTCTATTGTACTTGTGTATCGCCTAACACTACCCTCTTCTTTCTCTCTGTCATTACTTCAAATTGCTGCTAGGCACTGGCTGCTTCGACTTTGGGTGTTTTCCAGTTTTCACCCACTTGCAATTGCAATTTTCAACTTCAACTCTTGCACTGGCTTGCTGGATATACATATACATACATATATATATGTATGGTGTATGTTAAGAAAGGTAACAATTTATCTCCCGGTTAGTTGGTTACCCTTTGAGTAACAATGGCCAATTGTAACTTTGTCTTCTCATTTATCCTGTTATGTTTCTTGTTTTTGAAACAAAACAGCCCTGTTTGTGCTTTGAATTCTGATGGGAAAACCCTCTTGTCACTTCTCCCCCACTGGTCATCCTTGCCTTCTTCCCTAACCTCTTCCTGGAATGCTTCTCACCATAATCCATGTAGATGGGTTGGGGTTGAATGTGACCCTACCACCACCCATGTCCTCACACTTAACCTTACAAGCTTAGCCATTTCTGGCCAAGTGCCACCTCTAATTGGTGCTCTCCACCATTTGAACACACTTGATTTGAGCAACAACATGTTCTCTGGTCCTATACCCTCGGCTTTGGCCAATTGCACTTCACTCAATTACTTGGATTTATCTGTAAATGAACTTACTGGACCAATACCTGAATCCTTCAACTCCTTGCAGAAGCTGAGGTACCTAAACTTGTATTCCAATTACTTGAGTGGTGCAATACCAGAATCATTGTTCCAACTCACTAGTTTAGAGAATGTGTATTTGAACAGTAACAACTTGAGTGGTTCAATCTCAATGAATATTGGGAACTTGAGTGAGCTTGTGGCTTTGTATTTATTTGACAATAAGTTGTTCGGTACCATACCGGAGTCTACAGTGAATTGTAGCCATCTGCAAGAACTTTACTTGGGAGGGAATCATTTGGTTGGAGTGTTGCCCCAGAGTCTGATGAATCTTGAAAGCCTTATATATTTAGATGTGAAGCAGAACGATCTCCGGGGTGCGATTCCGGATCCTGGAAACTGCAAGAGTTTGAGTGTTTTGGCTCTGTCATTCAACGCGTTTACCGGCGGTATTCCACCGGGGTTAGCCAATTGTAGTAGCTTGATTGAGCTGGTTGTTGTGCATAGTAACTTAACAGGTGCCATTCCCTCTTCCTTTGGCCAACTAGATCAGCTTGTGAAGCTTGACCTTTCTGAAAATCATTTGTCTGGGGAAATCCCACCTCAACTTGGGAACTGCAAGTCTCTGCAAAGACTACTGTTGTATGACAATCGACTCGAGGGGGAAATTCCTACTGAATTGGGTATGCTAAGCGAATTGATGGACATTGAGCTGTTTACGAATCGTTTGAGTGGTGAGATTCCTATCAGCATTTGGAGGATTCCAAGCCTAGTGCATCTCCTTTTATATAAGAACAATCTTACCGGGGAGTTGCCTGCGGAGATCACCGAGCTCAAGCAGCTGAAAAACATCTCATTATTTGACAACCACTTTTTGGGGTTATCCCTCAAAATTTGGGGATTAATGCCAGCTTACATCAGTTAGATTTCACGAACAACAATTTCACTGGTTCAATTCCTAAAACTCTTTGCTTTCGAAAGAAGTTAAGGGTGCTGAATTTGGGCCAAAATCAGCTTAATGGAAGCATAAGTGCTGACGTCGGAGGCTGTAAAACTCTGTGGAGATTGATTCTTAAGCAGAATAACCTCGGGGGTGTGCTCCCGGAATTTGCAGGGAATCCAAATCTTGCACACATAGACATCAGTGAAAATAACATCACTGGTCCAATACCATCCAGCTTGGGTAAGTGTAAAAATATCACTTACATAAATTTCTCCATGAACCGGCTCTTGGGATATATACCTTCAGAGTTAGGAAACCTTGCAGACCTTCAGACTCTGAATATTTCTCACAACCTTTTACAAGGTTCTTTACCATCTGAGTTGTCAAATTGCAGTAAATTGTTAGAGTTTGACGTGGGGTTCAATTCATTGAATGGTTCAGTTCCGCATGCTTTGACGAACTGGAAAAGTTTGTCGACTCTGACTCTAAGCGAAAATCGATTTACCGGTGCCATTCCGTCTTTCTTGTTAGAACTCGAAATGCTTTCTGAGCTGCAACTTGGGGGGAATCCCTTTGGGGGCAGTATTCCATCATCCATTGGATCTATGAAGAATCTGATTTATGCCCTGAATTTGAGCAGCAATGCTTTGACCGGAGAAATTCCTTCGGATTTAAGAAATTTGTTCAAACTGGTTCGATTGGATATATCGAATAACAATCTAACAGGAACTTTAACAGTTCTTGATGGAATGGATTCCTTGGTTGAAGTTAATGTTTCCTCCAATCACTTCACCGGTCCAATACCAGGAATAATGATGCGTTTTGTGAACTCATCCCCATCATCTTTCCTCGGCAATCCTGGCTTATGCATCAATTGTCTCCCATCAGGTGAGGAGACTTGTCCTCGAAGCAACCATCTCAATCCTTGCAATGAGCAATTGAGAAGTCGAAGGGGCCTTCGCAAATTGAAAGTTGCAATGATAGCCCTTGGTTCATCTCTAGTGACGGTGGTGCTCCTAGTTGGGGTTGCAATGTTCTTTTTCTGCGAAAAAAGAAAGGAGGTGCGTCATGAGGAAGGAGAATCGTCTTTACTGAGCAAAGTGATGGAGGCAACTGAGAATCTAAATGAGAGGTATATTATTGGAAGAGGGGCGCATGGAGTTGTATATAGGGCATCATTGAGTCCAGGGAGTGAGTTTGCTGTAAAAAAGATAAGCGTCACAAAGAATAAAGGAGGAAGCAGAAGTATGGTTCGAGAGACCGAAACCATAGGAAAAGTTAAGCATAGAAACCTGGTGAGATTGGAAGACTTTTCGTTACGAAAAGATTACGGATTCATCATATACAGGTACATGCAAAATGGGAGCCTCCATGACGTTTTACATGATAACAAAACAAATCACGCTCAAATCCTGAAATGGAGTGACCGCTATAAGATTGCACTAGGGACGGCATACGGGTTAGAGTATCTCCATTTTGACTGTGATCCTGCTATAGTTCACCGAGACATCAAGCCGGAAAACATACTTCTCGACTCCAATATGGAACCACATATCTCCGATTTCGGAATCGCTAAGCTCCTGGATGAATCGGCCAATCCGGGACCATCTATGGTAGTTGCGGGTACAGTTGGGTATATTGCTCCAGGTAAGCATAATAACCTTGACCTTGGTTTCATTTATTTAAGTACAGAGTTTACATTACGTGGATATTGGGATTTTGGCAGAAAATGCATATAGAACAACGTGGAGCAAGGAGTCCGATGTGTATAGCTACGGGGTGGTTTTGCTTGAGCTGATAAGTGGGAAGAGGGCACTGGATCCGTCATTTACCAGCGAGACAGATATCGTTGGGTGGGTAAGATTGATTTCTAGAGAAGGGGCCGAAATCGAGGAGGTCGTGGATTCCAAAATTGTGGATGAGTTGGTGGAATGTGGGGTGAGAAAGCAGGTTGTTAATGTGCTTTTGGTAGCTTTGAGATGTACTGAAAAGGAGCCAGGCAGGAGACCTACAATGAGAGATGTTGTGAGGCAGCTCTTAAACCCCAAATCTCACTCAGAAGCTCTCTTCCCAGGTCCAATAATCAGGCATGGAATCTAACTTTTTTTAGATTAATAAAATGTAATCTTACCATTGAATTTAAACTCGATTAATATTTCTAGTTTCCATATCAAATAGACTACTCAGCTTACAATAAAATACATAGAATTTTATTCCACGATAATTTATTTTCAATAATACATATATACTTCAATGAATTGAGGATTTCAACAATGGTACAAAAGAATAATAAATCAGTTAGTTTCCCGATCGTATCAAGCAATCAACATTTACATAAAAAGAATGCAAGCAGGGATCAAAGAAATCCCAGCTTTGTGACGGTAGATATGATGCATTCAACAAATGATAATAATAATAAAAAATTGAGAGATTCATTACCCATTATGTTAGCCTTCAAATATACAAAGGTTAAAGAAATGGCTAGGAACTCCCATGTGATCTGACAGATGAGATGGATTGTGCTGAAACAGAGGCAGTGGGACTGTACAGATCCCGCTCGGGAACGGCTTTTGGTTTTCCGCTTAATCGTTCTATTGCGTCTTGACATATCTCGTTGAACCACTCGTCTTCGGCCAGCACACTGACATACAACAGTAAACCAAAATGATTCAATGCCAACACTTTAAGCATATACAAATAGACGTTACATATCCCAAAATCAAGCACTATTATGCATTCATTCAGAACATACAAACAATTATAGATTATAGAGTTGTGGAGCCCAAGGATGATAACAACTATGAGAAAACAGCTCATAGATCTGATAAGAAAAAGAACCACTGGTGCTTACCTATACGGGTCTATCCCTGTAGCAGCAAATGCGGTCATCGCTCTAGCAATTATCTCATTGACAACTCTATGCAAATTCCTAGATAGGTACCGACCTTGGGAAGAAAAGCATATGACAAACTTTATATCCAAATACAGCTGCACATGTACAAGAAATAGTTCAATTTTAACAATCCAGGGTACATTTGAAAGCAAAAGACAAATGTGTTTACTTGCCTGTTGTAATCCAAGCGGACCTAAAGGCCTTGGTCCTTCCTCGATATCATCCCAAAAGCTTTGATCTCCTGAAAGCCATATGATGACAGTTTCTGTAAGCCGCATCAATAGCAATGTAGCAAATCTCTCCCTTCCTACAAACATATCTGCCGCCAGGCTAGCCATCCTGTCTAGTTTTGCAAAGAGTTCCTGAATGATGATAATATATCATGATGAGGAAATAAGATTTCCCAAAACCAGAGTGTAGAGAAAATATCGAAGGAAAGAAACCACATTAAAAAATTAGCGAAAATCTTTTAACACCCAAAACCTAGGCTGTAAATAGAAAGGAAGAATAATAGAAAAAACAGAGAATGGAAGGCAAGAGGCTCTAAGCATCCATGTGTTAAAAATTACCTTTGTTACCCAAAATCTATTAAAAAAATATGATTTTGAACGGGTGTTTATATGGAGCTCCTAAGACCTCCCTCATTGGCTAAGATTTTTGCAAAAAGATACCTTAAACTACACTAAATTACCAAAAGCCTTAATAAGAACAAAATTACAGAAAAAACAATTTTACCCAGCTTGTGAGAACTTTCTAACTAACATCTAAAATATTGAATACAAGCTGCATCAAGTACAATATACAAATCATTTATTAATCAAGGAAGAATTTGAAATCCTAAGTGTGAAAAAAGAAATATTACATTACAAACGAGATGCTACGAGATGTTAAAAGCCAAGTAAACAGTAAATTAGAAAACCACACGTAATGATATATTCGCATATATTCAAGGAAAGAATCATAAAATCACCTGAAATATTAGAGATGGAAACCATTCCACCTCATCTGCAGTATTATCCATATTAATGTACATTTCTGCAGTAAGATGACTATCACCCTCTTCTTTGAAAATGAGATCTAGGGCATGTTGTTGACAAAACGTGTTCTTTAGTCTCTCAACTGAATTCACAAGGCGCCTCTTCCATTCTCGTTGCTCAGGAGGACGATTTTGCCTATCTGAATTTCTTCTACGGAGATCATCCTTGTAACTAGCCAGATTTGGGGACAGCTTCATGGCTGCTCGCGGAAGAAGATCATCTGCCAACAATGAGGCATTTGCTAGCAATGCAATTTGTTGGGCCTCAGTCTCAGCCATTCGAATGATTTTATTTCCAGTAGTCTCAAAGTTCGCTTCTTCATCCATTGAACCGGGTAATGCTTTAACGAGCATATTTACATACGAATCAAACACTTGAAACAAACCTTCCAATGTTTGCCCTCCCAACTGCATGCTTAATAGTGGTCCGACATCCTCAAAGAAATCCTACAATAGGAAACAGAACACGCATCACAATTAATGAAAGGGTAAAATCCCATTAAATGACAAAATGAATAAGATTAAAGAGAGGTGCATACAACATCAATCTACAAATCTCCAACTGTTAACATGCCAAAATTGAGATCGTGAGTTAACAATATCGTAGGAGAGGTCATGCAACCACAAAGAACAAAAATTAAAAAAGACATAAAACTAGGGCCAAACAGAACGAATAGGCCTCAATCATGACCGATAAACAAATATCATGTCCGAGAAAACATCATAAAGCAACATTAATTAGCTGCTTAACCTATAGAATTTGAGATATACGTAATTAACTAAGACAGAAGATAGATAAGCAAGCAGTTTGGTAAACAAGACAGGGAACTATATTCAGAAATATATCCCTGTGCAGTAGAAATTTTATTGGAAGGAAAAAAAATAGCAGCATAACCATCCAATAGACCTCGTGAAGACTAATGAAAGTCCTGGGGCTGAAAGGAGCCTCATACTATTGGAGATGACATCTTTAGGAGAGTTATTTTTTTATTACTCAAGTAATGCCAAAACATTTAAAGAGAAGAGCAGACTCATTACAACCACATAAAAACAAAATAAATATTCAACAAAAAAGTGTTGAAACTGCATAACCAAGGAAAAAATGATATAATAGGCATCTAAGTACTAGTATCTTAAATGCAAATTATGTTGCAAATTTTGGTTTCCATTGTGAAGGAACCACTATTTAGAAAAATTATCATGTTCATCCACGACACACACAAGAAAGAAGTTTTTATATTAAATTAGACCGTTCACCTGGACCATTGAATTGAATTGATGGGCACTACTTGATAGTTTATGCTGAAATGCTGTTGTATTACCAACGGATGCACTCGAGAGCCAGCCAGATTGCCAAGTACCACCCGGGGGATATGTTAGCACCCAATCATCAGCAGCAGCCAAAGCTGCAGCGCTTTCTTCAATTCTTTTCAGATTAGCATTGAGTGCCTGCTCAACAATAGGCCTAAAGAGTTTCACAAGCACAGGACAAAGAGCCAAGCCACGAGCTTCCAACAATGAGCAATGACTCAAAGCTATCTGAACACATTCTGCAGCAGCCCTTAGACCACCAGCAGCTGCTGAAGAAGCCAACGCATGTCTTTTAACCAGAAGGGCAAAAGCCTCTATTTGTTTTGTAGCCCACATTACAAGCTCTGAAGTATAAGCTGGTTCCTGACCAAAAATACCTAAGGAATCACTGGCAGCTTGAGAAATAGCAGAGAACACTATCTGTGAGAGCGCAGCAGTATATGCTCCTCCATATGAGGTGCCTGATGGGCGAAGGCTAAGCATGTTATATTGATATCTTTGGAAATGCGCATTAAGAAGCAAAGTATGAGCACGTGGCCCATCACCAAGCTTTTTAAGAGCTAATATTGATGCACGAAGTTCAGCACCATGCGTAGAGGGTTGGTTAGCAGCCTCAGAAAGCTGGTCAGCCAACTTTTGCTTGATCCCAATAACGGCAGTCTCTAGAGATGCGAGTGCAGCAGGACTCAATGAATTTGTTTCCTTCCCTTCAGAAACTGCACGCTCTCCTTCATCAATTGCTGCCAGAGCTTCATCGACTCTCTTCTCAGCTAATAAAACATCCAGGAGATCAGGGAATTCAGCCGACCATTTCTCCAGATCTGAAGGTTCTCTATCCTCGATAGTTAACAAGTTACTAGCTGTAGAACTTTCAGAAGCTCTGGGGGACGACACATCTTTATGAACTCCCTCAGCCAAACTATGAATTAATGTTGCTTGTGTTGACATTAGATTTCTAATAGACGAAAGCTCTCCTTCTAAATCAGATATCTCCTTAGATGTACTGCAGTAAAGAATGCCAAATGTCTTACGATCCAAAGCAGTAATTTTATTAGAGCAATACAACAAAAACTATTGTACGAAAGATTTGTTTTTTTTTTCCTAGTTGCAATATACAAGCAGATTTTAATCGTATTAGTACTTATTTGATTCAGCAACAACAAAGAGCACATCATAGCATAGTAAAGTAAAGCTGAAGAAGGCTAAAACGCCTTACCGTATAAAGGCGGAATAATTAGCATACACACTTTTACGCATTTCTTCACCTGAAGCTCTCTTCAAATCCAACAGGTATGAGCATAGCTGTCTTATTTCCTGAAGGAAGCAACGTAAATCGTTTTATTATTGAAAAAAACTGACATTTCTTTTACCAAGAAAACAAAGAAATGAACAAAAGAATGAAGAAATAAACCTTATCGTCGAGAGAACATTTGGACTGAACAAAAGCATCGGCGTCGAACTTATCGGACTTGAAAACGCTAAGACATTCCTCGATACTCGCGCCGTTTTCTTTCGCGGCCGATCGTCCAGTTTTCGCCGTTTCCATTCAGATGAAATCAGATCGACCGGAGCTCCAGCAATTATTTTGGTGGGAGATGAAAGGCAGAAATAGATGACAGGGGTAGTTTGGGAAATTTAGAAGAGTCCAGCCATGGAAATAGTTGGTGACTTTGGTAGAAGGCAGACAGGCAGCAGGTGGCGGTGGTTACAAAGAAAATAAAAATAAACATCTTAACACTCATAATCTTCATTATTAGGGGAGGATGCGCATTTTCTCATTATTTTCCTAACAAATAATCACATTTTAAAATAAATAATTTAATTTATGTAACAAAAACGAATGATTTAACTTTACAGGCTCAGCAAGTTACTTCATGGGTTGACCTGGTTGATTGGGTTCAAAAACGTGGTAGAGGGGGAGATTTTTCACATATGTAGGCCTATAAATAAATCAAACGAATACGAAGGAGTATGTTTATGTTCGTATGTTTAACTTTAATCGAATAAATGAATGAACACAAATATAAAGGAACAAAAATTTTCTTATTCGTGTTTGTTAAGGAATATAGTTTGTTAGTGTTCGTTCATGTTCGTTCGTTTAAATCATAAACGAATACAAGTAAACGAACATAAACGAACACAATAATTAACATAAACGAACGTAAATGAACCAAATAAATGAACATAAACCACAACAACAATAATCACATAAAATTCATTAGTATAAATTGAAACTTCATAGTTAATTTGTATTTAATTATTTTAGGCTTTTTGTTTGTATTTAAAATTACTTGAATTTTAAAATATTAATGAGAATCGTCCATAAAATTTATTGGGCCTTAATATATTAAATGAGTATAGAGATATTAGGTTAAACATAAACGAACATAAATGAACGAACGAAAGTAAACGAACATAAATGAACGAACATAAACAAATATATTATCGAATGTTCACGAACATAAATGAATACAAAATCTTATTCGTATTCGTTGGTTTAATAAATAAACGAACATAAACAAACTTTTCGTCAAATAGTTCACGAATGATTCGCTGAATATTCGATTTATTTACAAGCCAGCCTACGTGGCACTCAAATTTAATATCTCAAAAAAAAATAACAATGTCTCTTAATAATTCAAGTCATTTGATTCGTAGCATTATTTAAAAAAATTATTCCATAAAGGAGGAAATATGATTGAATTAATCATTCCTTTTATTAATTTTTGTATATTCTATTGGTTAGGATGATTCGAATTTGGGCTTTCGGGCCTATAGCTTCACTTTGTTAAGACGAGGGTAGGCCTGTCATTTTCTAATTATTTAATTATTTAAATTTATTTTTTTAAAATTAAATATATTATTATTTATAAATTATTTGAGTATTGTTTACAAAATATTTAATAAAAATATTTATAAATTTATATAAAATATTTATTTAATTATTAAATAATATTTGTACTGATTTTTATTTTGTTAAATCTTGTTTTCAAATCATTTAAAATCATTTTTAACAAATACTTTGAGTATTTTAATTAAAATATTTTAAAGTTTAGAGTTTAATATAAAATCTTAGTTATATTTGGGGATGTCTACGTCATTAACCCAAATAACAAAGGGTAACCTATACAAACAGTCACTAAAATTAGAGTAAGTTTCTATTTTCACCACTTAAGTTTCAAAAGTTACAAAAAATCATTAATATTATTATTTTCTAACAAAATGGTGACTCGTTGGCTAACACTCATAGTTATGCGACGGAAGTATGATGTGCTAATTAGGGAGCTAATTTGACACCCTTTGAACCCTTTAGAAAAACACAAATTCTACACACACAAAAAATTTCTTCTTCCCAACTCAGCTAGAGAAGATGAATTCAATGTCGGAGGTGTTCTACAAATATATATATATATATAGAATCAGTTCCTTTGGCAGTTCTTCGTTTTTCAGAAAGAGAAACAACAGGTTTTCATTGTCTATGTATGCTTGAACAAGAGTAAGAGCAGCTCCTTTGTATGCATGTTGGAAATATGTACTGCAAAATCACACCGTTAGCACTAACATAAAAGATAAATAGTAATTTAAAAGAAATAAATTCGTAAACCGTGTCGTAGTAAAACCACTATCTTAGAAATAAAATTTATCTCGATGTGTGTAATCGTTGCAGTAGGCGGACCGCCCCCCAAGGTTAACACGACGCTCCAAATTTCGTACACCCGAAACCGGAGTGGGCTGCTGGTGGAATTGCACTTGTGATCAGAAAGCACACGAAAAAAAACTTTAGAAAACACTTGGAGAGTGAATTCTAAATGTAGATAGTGAGTTGAGAAGCTGAATCCAGCTCTCTATTTATAGGCTAGAAATAGGGTTAAAATCGTCCATAAAAATCATGATTAAAACCCTTCATCGTAACTGAAACTAAATCATGTAACTCGTGATATTAACAGTTTGTCTATAAATATCAGGTGAAATCTTTTACTTTTTTTCCATTTGTTTATTTCAAAGAGAAATTTCACAAGAATTTTCTCTAAAAAGATAGTATCCGTACAAATGTGTCGAAGACAAATATTACAACGACTACAAGCCGTGCCGAGACGAATTGACGACGATGGCAGTGCACGAGAGTTCCCCTTGTTCTCTTTCACTCAACAAGGAAGTGGAGAATCCAAACCTCAAATACCCATTCCCAATAGTATTTCTAATACTATGTGGGATTGAGCATTACCAACAATTTAAACCCCCCAAGCATTGCATGCACAAGCTGCGAAGAACAAACGCCAAAAGCTATAAATGATGATATGCTATCATGGCTTGTGTCACCATTGCTTTTGTAGAATGAGGAGAGACCATTTTATTATTGTTTTTGTGACACTTGTTAATCATCATAGTACCAAATGCTTATCATGGTTAAAATGTACACTCGGCAAATGAAATGTATGTGAGGGCTTGTTAATCATCTTAGGCACCAACTACCGTGCTTCAAATTCAGAGACTACAAGCCGACAGGCCCAACTTCGCTGACCTTTGCAGTCAGTAATGCTTAACAAGCATTCTGTATGAGTTCTCTTTGATACTCTCTATCATAACTGGTGAATGGTGATGTATGAAGAGTAATTGAGGCCTATATTAAACATGTACCCATGTTATGAATCCTCATCAACATATAAATTCAGGTAGATGATTTGATCTTCTGTTCTAGCTCTCTGTATTTTAGTTTCTTCCAGTCGTTGATTTCTTGTGCCTGCAAGATCAGAGGTATTTGTATGAGTTCTCTTTAAGTCTATCTTCACATGTCTTTTGAGGTTTTATCAATTGGGAACAGTTGCAAACTCTTAGATTATTCAGTAGTATATATGTCGATTTTTTTGTACTGTATTGTATTGTCTAATCGTAAAGGAGAGGGAAGATTCACGATTGGTAACACCAAGTGTGATGAAAAGCTTGTAAATACCATTGATACTAAACTCTAAAAGGCTGAGGACTTTGAAGCTAATGTTTCCTGGCTGCGTTGCCATATCTTTCCTGCACAGCTGTAACATTCATGAAGAGGGCACGTACGCATGATCAGTAGCTCGTTTGGAAGATAAATTGTTTTATACTTTTGAAATATCCTCCGATCCGAGCAGACACCAATTACTATGCTTCAAATTCAGTTGTTGGGAAATATAACGAGTACTAGTAATTTCCCTATAACCAGATTAGTGAAAATGCGAAATAAAAACGAAAAAATAATACCCGAAATTGATAACATAGTTCAACCAATTTTGCTTACGTCTCTAGACTACTACAGATCTTTTACTAAGAGAGAAAATTTACAGGTGTTTACAAAACACTCACTACTCACAAGAAAGCTCTCTAGTATTGGGAGAAAGAAATGGTTTTGGGATTTTGGGATGATTTTGAAGCTAAATGAGCTAGGGTATTTATAGTTGAAGCTTAAGGACTAATCTTGTAAATACCCTAAAGTTCAATGACTTAATTTTTTAATTATCCCTTGCCAATTTCAACTAAAATAACCACCCCATTTTGAATTCAAAGCAGCCCCTTAATTTGAAAATCAACCAACCCCTTAGTTTGAAAATCAACCGGCCCCTTAATTTGAAAATCAACCGGCCCTCTAGAATTTCAACAATCTCCCACTTGAAGACTGGTTTTAATTAGTCTTCACACCTTGATCAATGTAGCAGTATTTCTGGTCTTGTTACTCTAGCATGCCAACTGAAGCTGAGCACAACTTCAGTTTGTCCGTAATCACCGTCTTTGTTAACATGTCTGCCGGATTTTGAGCTCCACTAATCTTTTCAAGTTTTAAAATCCCATCTTCCAGAAGAGACCGTATAAAATGATATCGCAATTGTATGTGCTTCGTCCTGGAATGAAAAGACGGATTTTTCGCTATATGGATAGCACTTTGACTGTTGCAATACAAGACGTTGTTTTCTTTTTTCTTGCCTAACTCTTCCAAGAAACTTTGGAGCCAAACCATCTCCTTGTTGGCTTTCGTAACAGCGACATATTCTACTTCAGTTGTGGAGAGAGAAACTATCTTCTGTAGTTGAGAAACCCAACTCATTGCAGTTCTTCCTAGAGTATAGACATACACTGTAGTGCTCCTTCTGATATCAATATTTCTGGCTAAGTCAACATCTACATAGCCAGTCAGTATCGTATCTCCACCTTTGAAACAAAGTGCTTTGTTTGTGGTACCTCGCAAATATCTGAGGATCCATTTGACAGCTTCCCAGTGTACATTTCCTGGATTATTCATGTACCTGCTAACAACTCTCACTGCATAAGCAATAGCTGGTCTGGTACAAACCATAGCATACATTAGACTTCCAATTGCTGAGACATACGACACCTTCACCATGTGTGCACGTTCTTCCTCCGTCTTTGGTGATTATTCTTTGGAGAGTCTAAAATGAACAACTAAAGGTGTACTTACTGGTTTAGTATATTACATGTTGAACTTGGAGAGTACTTTGTTGATGTACTCAGCCTGTGATAACATCAAAGTCCTCGACTTTGTGTCTTTCTTGATCCTCATCCCAAGAATCTGCTTTGTGTCGCCCATATCTTTCATAGCAAATTGATTCGACAATTTTTTCTTCAAGTTTATAATCTCTTGCATGTCTGAGCCTGCAACGAGCATGTCATCAACATACAACAATAAAATAATGAAGCTGTTGTCGAACCTCTTGATGTAGCAAAAATGATCTGCTTGGCATCTGGTAAAACCACTACTAGTCATGAAGCTATTGAACTTCTTGTACCACTCTCTAGGAGCTTGTTTTAAACCATACAAGCTCTTCTTCAACCTGTATACCAGGTTTTTCTTGCCTTCTTCTATGAAGCTTTCTGGTTGCCTCATATAGATTTCTTCCTCCAAATCACCATGAAGGAAAGTTGTCTTCACATCTAACTGCTCAAGATGTAAATTTTCTGTATCTACAATTTTCAACACCAGTATGATTGTAGACAATTTTACAACTTGAGAGAAAATTTCATTGTAGTCAATACCTTCTTTTTGCTAAAAACCTTTGACAACCAATCTGGCTTTGTAGCATTTGCTCCCATCGTGCTCTTCTTTGATCCTGTAAATCCACTTGTTGTGGAGTGCTTTCTTGCCTGATGGTAATTCAGCTAATTCCCACGTCTGATTTGAAATAAGAGAGTCCATCTCATTTTTCATGGAAGACTCCCACTTAACTGAATCATCCACTTGCGTTGCTTCATCATATCACTTTGGTTCACCATTGTCAGTCAGCAACAAGTAGTGCAATGAAGGAAAATATCGTTGGGTTGGTTTAGGAATTCTGGAGGAGCGTCTCAGTTCTGGTGTGCCTGGTTCTTCTTGAACTCCTTCAGGACTGATATGAACATCATTTCCAGAAATCTCCTCGAACTCAGTAAATTCTTTTGTTTCAGCTTCGGTATTGGAGCTACTTGATTCTACAGTTGACCTGTCTTTGTACATCACATTCTCATTGAAAATGACATCTCTGCTTCTGATGATCTTTTGATTTTCGTAGTCCCAAAATCGGTAACCGAACTCATCACCACCATAACCAACAAAGACGCATTTGTTGGACTTGGCATCAAGTTTACTTCTTTCAACAGAATCTATGTGTACATAAGAAATACAACCAAACACTCTTAAGTGTGAAATGTTTATTTCTTTCTTGCTCCAAACTTCCTCTGGTATTCTGTCATCCAAAGGAACTGAGGGCCTACGGTTGATCAAGTAAGTTGCAGTGTTGATAGCTTCAGCCCATAAAAATTTGGGTAATCCGACATGTATCATCATTCTTCTGGCACATTCATTCAGAGTTCTATTCATGCGTTCTGCTACGCCATTCTGCTGCAGTGTCATGGGAACTGTTATCTCTATCTTGATCCTATTGTTTGCGCAGAAATCTCTGAATCTCATATTTCTGTACTCTCTTCCATTGTCAGACCTCAACCGCTTGACTTTCAGACCAATCTCATTTTCCACCATTGCTTTCCATTTTCTGAAGGTATCAAAGACTTCTAATTTCTTCTTCAGAAAATAAACTCACATCTTCCTCATAGAATCATCGATAAAGGTGACATAATATAACGAGCCTGCAAAAGATGGAACTGGAAATGGCCCCCATACATCAGTATGAACCAACTCTAACTTTTCAGCCTTGAGTATCTTACCAATCTTTGCAAAGCTGACTTTCTTTTGTTTTCCAAAGATGCAATCCTCGCATAGTCTGACATCAACATTCTTTAGATCAGACAGCTTCCCTTTTGAAAAAAGTGTCATAGGTTTGCCAATCTATCAACATATGACCAAGCCTTTGGTGCCATAGGTTTGATTTTCTATCAACATCTACTGCAACAATGATATTCTCTAAGTTTGTGGTTACATAGAGAGTACCAGTCTTCTTACCACGAGCAATGACGATTGCTCTTTTGGTAATCTTCTATTCACAGCCTGAAAAGGTTGTAATGTATCATTCTCCATCAAGTTGCCCAACAGAAATCAAAAAATTTTTTAGGCATGGAATATGTCTCACACTTTTCAACTTCTAGGTGGTCTGGTTTGGCAACTTTAGTCGGATGCCTCCTTTTCCGATGATCTTCAAGGTTTCATTATCAGCTAGATGAACCTTCCCAAAATCACCACTGACATAGTTCTCCATGATTTCTTGGCATGGGGTAGAGTGGAAAGATACCCCTGAATCCAAGATCCATGATTTAATCGAACTGTTGACGTTTAGAATCATGGCATCACCTGCCTCTTCTGTCATATCGGCAGATTCCTGTGCGCCGATGTTTTTCTTCAGTGCTCGACAATCTCTTTTAAAGTGACCCTTCTTGCCACAATTATAACAGGTAAAATATTTCTTTCTCGTTCTTGATTTTCCCGTTCTGGATTTGGATCTGCCACGATTTGAATTTCTTTATGAAGTTCTCCCTCTGGACTCTGTGTGCAAAGCTGAGGAGCTTGATGCTTCACCCGATTCTCTCCGTCGAATTTCTTCACTCAATACCAGATCCCGAACATCGTTGAATTTCAATTTACTATTTCCTGACGAGCTACTGACTGCTATAACAGTAGCATTCCAACTGTCTGGTAGAGATGATAAGAGAATTAAAGCTCGAACTTCATCATCAAATTCAATTTCTACGGAACTCAAATGGGTTGTGATTGTATTGAGTTCATTTAGGTGTTGTGCCACCGATGCCCCTTTCGCCATCCGCAAATTGAATAATCGCCTCATCAAATGAACTTTGTTTGAGGCCGATGGCTTCTCATACATACTGGAGAGAGCCGCCATAAGACCCGTCGTGGTCTTTTTCTTTGCTATGTTGAAAGCAACATTTCGGGACAACGTCAGTCGGATGACTCTGAGGGCTTGTCTGTCGAGAAGATCTCAGTCTTCATTCTTCATGCCCTCTGGTTGCTTTCCCGAGAGATGTTGATATAGATTTTTCTAGTACAGAAAATCTTCAATCTGCATATTCCAAAAGCCAAAGTCCACACCATCGAACTTTTCAATTTTCACCTTCCCTTCATATGCAACTATTGCCCCCACTCGAATCTGGCTTCGTTTGGATCGTTTCTGACAATTCTTGCGAACCACCGTATATTAGAACACCTCCGTCGACAAATTCGTATCGCCGATAATTTTTTTACTATTCATAAAATTCACTATTCACGTGAACAATAATAAATAGTAATAAATAGTAACATCGCAAAAAAATTGACAAAATTCACAACCAAAAGCTCTGATACCAGTTGTTAGGAAATAAAACGAGTACTAGTAATTTCCCTATAACCAGATTAGTGAAAATACGAAATAAAAGTGGAAAAATAATACCCAAAATTGATAACAGAGTTCAGTCAATTTTGCTTACGTCTCCAGACTGCTGCAGATCTTTTACTAAGAGAGAAAATTTACAGGTGTTTACAAAACACTCACTACTCATAAGAAATCTCTCTAGTATTGGGAGAAAGAAATGGTTTTGGGATTTTGGGATGATTTTGAAGCTTAAAGACTAATCTTGTAAATACCCTAAAGTTCAATGACTTAATTTTGTAATTATTCATTGCCAATTTCAACTAAAACAACCACCCATTTTGAATTCAAAACAGCCCCTTAATTTGAAAATCAACCAACCCTTTAGTTTGAAAATCAACCAGCCCCTTAATTTGAAAATCAACCGGCCTTCTAGAATTTCAACATCAACGACTACTAGCAGACATTGACGTAGCCGTAGGCCCAACTTCACTACTCTTTTCCGTCAGAAATGCTTAACAAGCATTCGGTACTAAGATGATTAACAAGCTTGTCAAAAATAATAATAAAATGGTTTCTCCTCATTCCACAAAAGCAATGGGTGACACAAGCAAATGATAGCGTATTGTCATTTATAGGTTTTGGAGTTTTTTCTTCGCAGCTTGTGCATGCAAAGCTTAGGGTGTTTTCATACAAAGCAGCTGCTCCTGCTCTTGTTCAAGTATACAGAGACAATGAGGACCTGCAGTTTGTCTTTCCAGAGAACGAGAAATAATCAGAGTAACTAAGTCTATATTTTTGTTTTTGATAGAACACTTTTAACACTGAATTGATCCTCCCTAATTGTCATGTCAGACTTTTATCACACGACTATTGGGGTTAACGGTCGGGTGACCCTTTTGTTAAAAACAATAACATTAGTGACTTTTTTGTAACGTTTAAAACTTCAAGAGTAAAAGATAAATTTACTCGAACTTTAGTGACCATGTAGTTTACCCAATAATAAAAGCAGACTTAGTTGCAAAACTGCGAGAGTGGACGGTGTTGGAATTGAGATGACGACTATCGGTGGATGCTGGATTCCTTTAGCTTTTCCGACGCCTACTTGCTCGAAGTATAGGGGCGGAGGCCTGGTTTCGATAAACCCAACCTCACCCTCTCCGTCTCCGCTTGCTCTTCGTCTTTCATCATTTCAAGGTCTGTTTCAGTTCTATTGACATTACTAAAATCATACACATTGGTATTTTTTTAGTGTGATACAATTTGTTGTTCCTGAGTTTTTTTCAGGTCTAAGATTGCACGGTGGAAGGGGGATCGTTGTTGCTACTAGAGCTAGAGCTGGAGTTGGAGAACGGGTGAATGGAGCTTCGGAGACGGCGTTGTTTGATCCTCACTTGGATGAAATGGATGTCGTCACATTTCTTGATCCTCTCAAGGATTTGATTCCTTTGGACCCCAATTCTTATAATCCGGCTGCTTATCTCTGGTCTTTCATTTTACATTTTCTTATCTTTTCTTTATTTGTTTAGACATACGAGCGTAAGATACAGCGAGTTACATCATTATAGTCGGATTTTCTAAGGTTTTTCATATATTTGGAGAATCTTTGTAGTTCATATATCCAAATTCCTGTGTTCAGTAAGATTGTGAGGTACAAGTACTTAAAGTAAAGTAAAATAAGAGCTCATATTCTCTTCTTTTTTAGGAAAAAAATTGGAGACATTTTGGAGGAAAGACGCCATTGATTTCTTCAATTACTCAATCCCAGGTTGCTTTTTTTTTTTTGGATAAGTTTGTTGCTTTTCTTATTTTCCCCCTTCCAACTTCACATTTCTAAGTCTGCATCTAATATATTACTACACGAGACATGGAATAATAGAAACAAGTAGAGAACTGTACAAATAGTTTAATTCAAGTGCTTCCCAGAATCACTTTTACATATTAGAATGCAATGCAAGCTTATTTAGATAGCTTGGGAGATAGCTGGCACACGATATCATGATCCTAAATTAGTGAACGAAACTGCTTCCAACATTCTATCTGATAAAGACACCACAATTCCCTTTTAAGTCTTTAACTGCAGAACCAGATGAGGTAATTCATTTGAGTTATTGCCTACACCTTGGTATTTTGTATGACTTAAATACTTTTAGTTTCGAAAACAGATACAAATTCCTAAGAGACAAAGGAATTTTTAAATATTATATATGTTGAGTTTACCTGTGCATTGGGCCATTGTATATGCATAGATGTGTATTTACCCATACACACATGTTGTATTGTATTTTATGAAATTGATGCTTTGTAATTTTCAATATTTAGAGTCTACATGTTATGTGTTGCCTCTAATTTTGCATATATGTTGTTTTTGTTTTATGCAAGATGATGATGTTTCTTGTGAACTTTACTTCTGAAAGATTTAATAATATGTTTCTCTCATCTAGGTCCATTTCTTATTGCTTGGGTGAAATACTTCAAGAAGGTTAGTTCTAGATTAATATGATGAAGCTATTAAATTCCATATTTGTCATTCTTTTTTCATCAAATTTTAACACTCTCCCTCTGCAATTAACTATCTGAGAGTTAATTTATTCTCTTTTAGACTATATTTTCTGGCAATAATGGGAAGAAATATGGACGTTTTATTGGTAAGTATGTGAAGATTTACTCTGAATTGTTAAGATGGTCTTTCCTCTTTGCTAGCATATATCCTCCACTTTGGGTTGATTAGAAAGGTTAAATCTAGTATATTAGCTATTTCATATTAGTAATTTCACCCTCAACTACAAAGGTTTTTGTTATGATTTATTTTATGAAAGGTGAAGAAGACTGACTTAGATTCTTGATTCCTGCTTTGATGTTGAATGCTATGTTTGAGCTAATTTTGGTGAATACTTGACCATTTATTTAGAAATAGAATTAGACATAATGTGAGATATGGGAAGTTCAAGTCGAGCCTTAGTAAAATTGTTGTTTGCTTTCTACCGTGTTTCACAGGAAATTGCAAAGGCTAAGCAACTGAGTGAACTCGGACTAATGATAAAGACGGGATATGTTACCCCTCAGACCGATGTGGGTAACCAGATCCGATCCGGGGTGTCACATTTGGGTCACCGGAGCGACCCACTGTAAAAATAGCAGAAAATTTAAAACTTTTTTATTAGTACATGTAAACTAATAAAATCAGTTGTCGCTATTTAAAAATAAAATAGATTTCCAGACTCGTATATAAATCAAAATACAATTACATGCCCCCTAATCACATGTACCATACTCTACAACAACGCCGAAAGAACTCCCTTACTGAAGTCGATAGATGCACTGGTACAATTCTTTTAACCTGAAAAGGTGAGTAATAGAGTGAGCTTCGAAAAGCTCAGTAATACAGAACTACCAGATGATGCTGAAGAACGTGGAGATACAGATAAACATGCATATCCTTATTATTTTCGAGCATTTACAGATTTTTATGCTGAGCAGAGATCCTACTGATATTTCAGATGGTAACGGACAATGAGCTTTCAGTTCAGACAAATATTTTGGATGACTGAGTTCAGGAGATCAGAATAGGTTATCTAGTGTGTTCCCGTAAAACCAGTAAAAAGATACAGATCTTTTTAAAACATATATATATATATATATATATATATATATATATATACCCCATCCCATCACATCAGAATGTGTAGGTTCCCCAGAACCATACACCCAACCCAACACATCATATAAGGCCCTGAACACAAAGCCGGGGAACCTGCAGAAATACTTCATTCAACAATACCCCCCAATTAAAACATTTTTCCGTCATTAAACGGAGATATCAGAAATCAAAACAGACTTCAGAACAGATATCAGAACATAATCCAGATCAGAAATCAGAACAAAATTCAGGTCATATATCAAAACAGAATTCAAGTCGGAAATCAGATAAAATATTTATATGATTAGGGAACACACCAGAGTTTACAGATATTATTCAGAGATATTGGATAATCTTATCGGGTAGAGAGACACAAATCTTCAGTTTACCGATAGAATGTCGGAAGTTAGAAAAACTATTTAAAAAGTTCATTAACTGACATAACCATCAGTTATTCAGGATATGATTTATCGGGATTATCTTCTTCAAAAACTTTTCTGAATCTCTATGAAATTTGAAGTTATTCGGAATCTTTACAATCTATGACGATTAATCCGATTATCGAACAACTCTAGATGAATAGCCCCAGAACCAATACTTACCAACTTGTCAATTCATTAACCTTCCAGGGTATTTACTCTTTAATACCAAATATTCTTATCCACAGATCATCTTCTGAGTCATCACTGAATAAATCTTAAGGAGAAACAAATATTTTAATGGTCTTTATTTCATTTACATGTTTCAACTATACCAGGAAATGCTGATGTACTTGATTTGTGGTTCATAATCCATAGGGATAATACATCATATAAGTTCATCCGAGTTTCCAAACTTATTCCAATCTCTTACTTAATCCTTAGTCTTTGAGGTTACTTAGTTCATTTAGCATTCAAGTCAATTTTGGATACTTTGGGGTTTTTCTAGGATAATCCAGACGTTTCTGAAATTCGTATACATACTGTACTTTCGTTCAATTCAATTTGGTCTTCGAGGTTTATTTGTCTAATGAATATATATTTCTTAGTATCGAAGGTGATATAGAGTTGGGCTGGGCTGAGTACTTCCAAAATTATCATCGAACCAAACTTGAGAAGGCGAACAAACATTCAAGTAACATCTATGCGTTCAGGTATTGACATATCATTAAGATTGATGAACTCACTTAAGCTCTGTTCCATAACTTCTAAAGGTAATCCAACACCTATTCTTATTTGGATTCTTTAATTAATCCAAGATATTTACTTAATATAGGCCATAAGGGTATTTTGGTCATTTTGATGCTCAGTTTTATTCCATTCATTTCAGAGCTCGAGGATATCCAATCATTCATGAGCTTGGTGATATTCTTGGGTCATTTCTATGACAGGGGTATTTTGGTCATTTTATAGATTTACGGTATTTCAATCTTTTCCCTCCATCCGGTTTTATTATTTAATTCTAATTTATTATCTATTTCAGTCTTTTCGAACAATTCTGATAAAAGAGCACCCTCCGATAAATTGTTCTTTAGGTATTTACTCATAACTCAGATATTTTCGGGTCAAGTGCCTTCTCGGATTTTACAAACGAAAAATCTTGAATTTTTCTTTACAAAGACAGGATCTTAATAATTAAATTCGTACTTAATCGAGTGAAGTACAAATCCTCAAAGTACTTTCTCCTTTAGGGTCAACTCTGACTATTTTACCTCTCAAGGACATTTTCGTAATTTCTTAACCAGATAATTTCGACATTAGCTCTTAACGAAAATAATATAATATAGAGATCCAATGATTAATTGCTTCCTCGAGCATTCTTTGATCTTGAAATGATTCCTTAAAAGACTTCTAGTATCTAGCATAAACCTTCTTGGGGTTAAAAACCGGTTATCCATAATTTCCAAGTAAAACTAACATTTCTTATGCACATCAATAGTTTTAGCAGATCATTAATTCTTTTCAGATTTATTAATCCACTTCCAGGGACAATTCTTGTCATTTTCCAACATAAGGGTAATTTATAATTTTACCTAATCGAAATATTCTCATAATTTATCATCTAAGTACCTTTAACGAGATAAATTATAATCTACATATCTTGGCTGATTCTTTTATCACTAATTCCAGAACTTGTAATTTAATTCCAATTGTCTTTCAATTTCTTATAATAGTCATCTGAGCCATATTCAGTTACCTACTTTCTACCGTATTGTATCTAGTGTAGATCTTCATTAATTATACATATGAGACCAAACATTTCCATTCATGCATTTACCAATACCAACATGTTCTATAAAGCATAAAGAGGTAGTAAAGTATTACCTCGATTTTCGTATAATACTGATTGACCATAAAAATTTCATTCGAACGCCTTTGATCTTCAATTCAACTTCCAATAATTCCTCAGATACATATCAACATAAATTATATCAGAAACGGAGCTTAATTGCGATAAATCAGTGAAAAATAGCTTACCGGGTTCGAATTTGGCAAAACGGACTTCGGATTCGGATTCAAGACGTCGAATGCATAAAATATGACTTTTCAGAAATTTGGAATTTTGGTCAAAATTAAAGTCAACGGTTTGACCAGCAATTTCGAGGCCTTTGGGTTCGAATTTCGAAAAACGGACTGCGGAATCAGATTTGGAACGTCGAAAAATGTTAGGATAGATATTCTCGGTCAAAGTTAAAGGTCATTTAATGCCCGGTCAAAGCCTGTCAAGTTTTGGTCAACAATGGTCAACGCCGGTCAATGTCAATGGTCAACGAGTGGCCAACGGATTGGGTCGGGTCAACGGGTCGGGTCGGGTTATGACCGGTCAAAACAGTTCCAAAACCGGTCACTTTTTCCTTTCCCACGCGCAGTGGCGGCGCGTGAACAATGCTAAATTCCCGGAAAAATTCCTAAAAATTATTTTTAACAATTTCAAGATACTTACAAAGCCCGGTTCACAATTTTGAACAGCGGAGAGCTCGATTTCAACAAATCGAAAACTTTGATCGCTTCACCTCCTCACGCGCCGCCATCGACAGAGACCAAGGATGACACCGGCAGACTCGGAACGATGCAAGGAACACGAATCGACGAAAAACCAATTGAAATTGAGTTATTACCGATGATACTTCCGACTGAAATTAACGACGAACGGCGACGATTCACGACAAAAGCTTTGAGGGGTTTTGTTCCTCGCTCGACAACGAACTCGATGGTGGTTTCGGATCATCGATCGGAGGTCGGACGACGAGTAGATCAGAGTTGAAAGAGGGGTTGACGGGAGAGGGAAAACTGAAAAAAAATTCCAGAAACATACAAGAAATTAGGGTTTATATCATCTCATAATTAAAAATGGTTAAACCAAGAGTTTAGCCACTGAACTTCATGCATTTCAAAAAAAGATCTACCAACTTTAAAATTTTGCAATTTAACCCACTGTTTCTTTCAAAATACCAAATTAAATCCACCACTTTATAATTTCTTAATTTTAGCCCCTAAATTGGGGTGTTAAAGATATTACTAGCTAGTGAAGGTTTATATATGGGGAAGTATGGTTATCTCTAAATGGTTAGAAATATCTTTTTTAAATAAATAAAGGAGAAGTAATGAAATAGATTTCTTGATCTATGATGCTATCACATGGAGAAATTTTAGTTTTGCTGCTCTTGTATACTCAAATGTGCTCCATGCGCTTTTTAATCCTTAAATAAATGTGCTTATTGGTTCGTTTAATCTACAATTGCCTACTATTGATGTACAAAATTTCTGGTAATGCATCTCTAAATTTGGATTTAGGCATTTCAAGTAATAATTCATGTACTATAAAACCTCTCTCTCTCTCTCTCCCCCCCTCCCTCTCTCCCCTCTCTCTTCTTTGTATACTTGTATGTTTGTTCATGTGTGGTCGAGTTAAGCCTGTGGAGAAATTTTTGATTTAATAAAAACTATATTGTTTCTTAGGTGGATCAATTGTGGGTCATTTTGCAAATCAGTTATGCCCGTTTTATTTTGAGGTGACTCAAACAAAAGAAGTACTGTCAACTGAACAGCCCTGTGATTTGGCCTACGAATTCGGGGATGGTCTCTTGGATATTCGATTAATATCCAAGTCACTTTCCCAAACCAGGTGAAGATTATTAATTATTGCTAATTATGAGGTCGATTTGAGTGTTGAATTTGTCCTACTTTGTGTTACTATGTTTTAACAAAAAAAATTAGTAATATGATTATTGTTTTGCAGTGAAACACCCGTATCCGTTCAATGATGAGGCTGTGATATACATTCAGCATATAGGACCTGAACGTTTTGGTAGGGCAGGCATGGCAGGAAGGCAAAAAATTAGACCAAAGGCCACAGAAGTTATGTGGGGAGATTTTGATGGTAAAAGAATATGCTCCATGAGAAAATTAGGTGAAGAAATCATGTGGTTTTGTTTTGTCATTTGAAGAAGGGCATAAATCCTATGTGGAGTGTAGCTGTTTAGGTATGAACTGTAACAGTGGTAACTTCCATGGTGATTGATGACATATTTGAAAAAGATTAAGGGTAGGCATGACCATCAATCATGTGAGGTGTTATGTGTTGCTTCATAGACTTTGTTATGGTTGAAGACAACAAAATTGGCATTTCGTTGGACAAGAGCTTCTCATCAAGGTAGTGAGCATTGAATTGGTGAGTGTACCGGTTTAGATTTAAGTTCTTTGCTACCAATTTAGACTCGAAACACATTATTTATCAACCTTAATATATATATTTTAATATTTCTATGATCGGATGTAATACAACTGTTAATTGGTCTAGCACGATGAGGTGCTAGGTCCTTTTAGTAATATCAGGAATTCGAATTTTGATGTTGTAAATAGAGCAATTTAAATTAGAATAATTATTTTATAATAAAATTTTGCAATACTATATATGGATTAATCAACTAATGAATTGACTACCGATGTTATACAAAAAACGACTTACTAATTTTATGTCATTGTCATATCTTAATGTAGGGTTTCTCCCATGAGTCCTACCCTATTACTAAACATGGCAATTGTTGTTTATGTGGATGCTTAGATTAATAGTGACGATGATAATAATGGTACTTATGATTGCTTCGATTTGATATATAGTTTGAGAATTTTTAAGTATCAAATCATATGAGCATAGTCTAATAGAATCTACCGTACTTTAACCAAACGTTATTGGGCTGGATCCATAAAAATGATATTAGTAAATATAAATTCAGTTTCGTTCTCGAAATTCTCTACCGGTAGGCCGCCACTGCCAACTGCATGTGCAACTCTTTCCCTCCATAATCGAGTTTAGGGTTTTTCTTTTCAATTCGGCTTAAAGGCACCATTCCCTGATTTTTAAAATTTTAAAACAAGCACGTATTGCTCTTTTCTCTTTCTGTAGATAATTTCTCTCTTTCGATGTTTTTTTCATGAGAATTTACTCCAACAAGAAAAAAAAAGATCAATCCAGAAGGTATAAATGGTTTTTTTTCTTATGTGGAAGTCTGAATAGTTTCAACTATTTTGCTAATCTGAAGTTTCTGGATGCTTTGGCAGCAATGGCGGAGGATGTTCCTTGCATCCCCGAGTCAAGTGTTGCGGACGCGCCAGTGGAGGATGTCCGAGTCTCAGCCTGCTGTCAAGTGGTATGATTTCAAATTAGAGAAGCACATTTACAATGTTCCATATTCCCCCCTTAAATTATTCTTTTCATTTTTCAGTGGAAAAATAAATATTCAAAAGCAGAAAGGGGGCGAGTTTGTCTAAAGCAAGCAGTTCGTATACTGGAAAAAGGATGTGATAATATTCAAGCCCAGAATTTGGCTCTCAAGCAAGGTATAAATAATGCGACTACATGTAACTTCCCTTTTGTTAATTTCTTTGTGTTTTTTAGGATTTTAACTTTATATGGGATAAGTGATAGCATTTTACCATATGAAAGCTGAAGGATTTAGCTGAAACATATGTTGGCCGAAGGATGTCCTGTCATACATTTAGGGTAGTCCTTTATGTTGGTTTTTAGAACGAGAGATTAGATTTTCAATTTGAATTGTCCAGCAATATTTGTTCTAATTCGTAGCTTTACACTTTCAGCATATGAAGAAGAGCTGGAACGAACTAAGGTAGAAAAAGAGGGCAGAGAAAAAGAATCGACTTTAAGAGTTTCATTAGAGAATGAATTATCTGTCCTGAAGTCTGAGATATCCAACTTAAAGCAAAAAGGACTTTCAGACAGTGACAATAAAATTGAAGAAATAAAGATTCTTAAAGCTTGTCTTTCTGAAAGGGATAAGGAAATAAGCTGGCTCAAGGAGCTTGTTGAGAAAGAGAAGAAGAGGGCTGATATGGAGAAGAAAAAAGCTACTGATGCATCAGTACATGCTACAACTGAGAAAGGTAAGCCTGGTGAAGAACATGGGCTAAAGCAATTGGAGGCACCAATGAAAGAGGTTAGTGAAGCAAAATCCAAGTTGGCTTCAGAGAAGTCAAAGTTGGATGAGGAAACTAAGAAGCTAGAAGAAGAGAAAAAGAAGGCAGATGAAGAAAGAAAACTTGTTTGATTTAGAAATGGCTAAAGCAAGGGAGTTGAGGAAGATTGCAGAAGAAACTAAGAAAAAGGCTGTGGACGATAGAAAATGTGCTGATTCAGAGATGGCTAAAGCGGAGAAGCAGATGAAGGTTGCTAAAGAAACTAAGAAGAAGGCTGCCGAAGAAAGAAAACGTGCTGATTTAGAGATGGCTGAAGCAGCAGAACAAAGGAAGATTGCTGAAGAAAACATGAAGAAGGCTGTTGAAGTAAGAAAACAAGCTGAGTTTGAGATGGCTAAGGCAGAGGAGCAAAGGAAGATTGCTGAAGAAACTAAGAAAAAGGCTGTTGACGAAAGGAAATGTGCCGATTCAGAGATGGCTAAAGCAGAGAAGCAGAAGAAGGTTGCTACAGAAACTAAGAAGAAGGCCGTTGAAAAAAGAAAACATGCTGATTTAGAGATGGCTGAAGCAGCGGAGCAAACTAAGATTGCTGAAGAAAACATGACGAAGGCTGTTGAAGTAAGACAACAAGCTGAGCTTGCGATGGCTAAGGCAGAGGAGCAAAAGAGGATTGCAGAAGAAACTAAGAAAGTTGTTGAAGAAGCCAAAATAGACAAAGGAAGGAAGGTTGTGGAAGCAACTAAGAAGAAAGCTGTCGAAGAGAAGTTGCACAATAACAGTTTGACCAAACAGCTAGATGAGGCCAGAAGAAGGAATAAAGAACTACACAAACAGTTACATGAACTTTCTGGCTCAAGGAAAAAGGGGGGCAGTCATTTTGACCAACCTTATCGAAATGCAATCGCTGCAAAAACAGAAAAGACAGCACAATTCAAGGTGCTGAAGGAAGATGCTGAGAAGTTCAGGGTAGCTTCTGGGTATCTGCAGTTGGATGATATTGAGAAAGAGAAGTCTACTAGTGAGAGAAAACAAGCAGATTCCAAGAGGAGGAAAGCAGAAAAGAAAAGAAAGTTTGTGGAAGAGAATACAAAGAAGACTATGAAAGGAGAACACTGGGGTAATCATTTATCAAAGCTGTTAGAAGATGCTAACCTGAAAATTAATGAATTGCAGAAGCAGATATATAAACTTTCATCAAATAGAAAAACGGATGGTGCATTGGTTGTTTCATCTAACAATGGAATTAGTGCTGAAGTAGCAGAAGTAAAGCTTTTGAAAAAACAACTGAAGTTTGAGAAGGAAAGAGTAAAGCATGCAAAAGATGTGGCTAGGTTGGAAAGAAGTCATAGTAGTCTTTTGCAACAAGAATTAGGTTGCATGAAGTTCGAGTTAATTAAACTTTTGTACCGTTTGGATGCACTGGATAATTGTTTCTCAGTTCCAGCTGAAGGTATATATGACATGGAAAAGGTTAGTTTCTCAGCTAGTATTCATATATCTGGTTTGCATTTTAGCTGAAGTGTCATAATTCTTTAAAAAAAAAAATAGCATACAGGTTTTGGCATATATCTGATTGATTTTTCTCAGCCTGAAGGTTACCTGATGATTCTTTAGTATTATTAAATTGGTGGGTAGAGTGTTTGTCTACTTTCTATTCTACTTCAATTTGTGGGAAGTTGTAATGTATATTAACATCACTGATTTTATTTATGATTCACTGGAATACTAATAAGCTCTTAGCAATTAACTTCTCCAGCTTGGGAAAAACCTTAGAAGTTTTCCTTTTCCTTTTTTTCCATCACACGTATATCCTATGATTTTGCATAATCTGTACCTTTCTATAATTTTAACAAAAGAATTTAAATATGATTTTGTCTCATCTTACTTTTCATTTTTGTTTAGGCCAATTTGCAATTTTAATGTAGTATTATGGCATTCTGTATTTTGATTTTCTTCAATTTCTGCCTGTGATTCTGATCATGGTTGTACATGGGATTGTTTGATATACTTTGCAGGCTGGAGAGACTGCAAGTATGCAATGGACAAAGTTGAAAAACAATTTGCATGGCTTAACATCATGTCAAACATGTCTTCAAACTGAAAATGAACTTCTGAAGACCAGGTACATGGATGCAACTGCTTCCAATCCTCTTGGGGAAATAATTCGACATGATCAGTGTTTGCTTCCTATACAGGGAGGGAACTGTTGTAAATCTATCACAGGTATTAATTCTAATTTGGATCCTCTAGTTCGAGGATCTAATAAAAGAATGTCACAGAGTTCTGCGATAAATTGCTGTACAGCATCTTTTTCTGATAGACAGTTGGTGGGCTCACAGGAAAGGGGTGTTCCTTCTGTTACCACATCGGCAACACTGGCTGAAGAGAACTTAAATTTACAACCAACTATTACAAGTATGTCTTGCGAAGTTACAAAAAAAAAGTGTAATGAAAATCCTGCCGTGGTTGCTGAAAATAGTGTTAAAAGTCCTCCTCTTGGAAGAGTTAAGGGACGTGTTAGGAAAAGAAATATGATACTTGATACCGTGGAATGTATTGAAACTTTATGCTGTGAGAGGAAGAAGAGGCATCTACAGCTTGGGGACAAACTTTCTGCTTTGGAATATTCTGCACATGATAAATCTCATAAGAGGAGGAAGATTTCTGATGAAAAGACACTAGCTATGGGGAAATCTTGTGATGGTCTGCAGATGAAGCAGATGCCAGGTTGCTCTGATCATTTGTGCAACCCTAATACTATTGACCCTAAAACTATGGTTGGTTTTGAGGAGGTAGTCAGCAAAAACTATATGAAATTACTGGATTTGGATGATGCTGCAGAGGAGGAATGCTTTAGGATGGCAGTTGAAAGGCCTGTATCCCCTACACTTCCTGAAGTGGAATCTCCCTGTATCAAATCAGCTGAGGTGGATGAATTTAGACCATTACAGGATGCGATTTCTGAAAGATTCCCTCATGAAAATGAAAATCTTGCATCTTCTGACAAGTTTGATGTTATGAATGTGAACAGTTCCAATCAGTTGCATTTTGATAGGGTGGACACTTCACCTCAAGTACAACATGAGAATGACTCATTTGGTTCCTTTGACATTCTAAAGTATAATGAGAACAATTATTGCATTACTTTGCCAGCAGAAAGAGCCTTTTTAAACCACTCCCATAACTCTCGAGTGGATGTGGAGACTTTAGTTGCTCCTAGTTCTGGGAATGGAGTGGTGAACTTTCCATCTGGAACTGGAAGTGACATTGGATCCACCAATGCAAGTATTCCGAAATTCTGTGTTATATTCTCTAACATCAAGGAGGATAGCAGTGTCTCCAGAATTTGTTGTGCCACTAAAACTTGTATGGTTCAATGCTCCTTGCCTGCTCAGACAGAGTTTGTCATGCATAGAATTTCACATGCTCTTAAACTGGAAAAGCAGCTTTTACCGAAGTAAGTTTTTTATTGTCGTAAGATATAATGTCTGCCGTTGAAGACTGTCTGAGTTCTTTACTTTTTCCTTAGTTTATTCTGATGCCTGCTTTGATTCCTAGAACTGTTAAATTAATTGATGAGAAGATGCCGAGTCTCATGGCTCTTTTTTATTGGTTGCAGGGAGAAGGTTTGTGTATTTTTTTCATTGGTTCTTCTCAACTTCTGTACAGCTACATCCAAGAACTGCTCTATGCTTGGGGATTTCATACTCTGTTTAAATTTGTTTGCTGAACACATAAATGAAGGTACCTTTGAAACTTTTATCTGTGTCAGATTGTTGTTGGATTTATTGTGTCTAATATTGGTTCTTATAATTTCTTATTTGGTTGTTTCGGCTTAGGCTTTATTTAACTGTTCTTTTTGCACAGTGATGTCTGATGGCGAGTCAAGAAGTGTAGTGGCTGAATGTTTGGATGAATTGCTTAGTTTAATTCAAGATTTTCTTATAGAGGGGAGAATATTGTTGTATGATGATCTGTCTTCACAGACTTCTGTTGAATGTGATTCAAGAAGACATGTCTTTATTGATGGTTCAGATTTAGTATTTACACATGAAGCTGCTTCAGCTGATCTGTTGGCGGCCAGTAGCATTATATTGGGTTCTATTTGTGCGGCTGCTGGCCGTGTTGGCTTTCTGTGTGAAGCCGCATATAACATTTTCCGGATGCACAGATATGATACCTCGGTGGTCCTGGTTGTTCTTCATGTGTTTGCTTATGTGGGTGGCGATAAGATGTTTACCTTAAGAGATTATAGTTCAACAATGACTGTATTGAAATCGATCGTTGTGGTCCTTGAAAGTGAATGTGCACCAGTGGCTGTAAGGACTCATTCGCTGGTGGGTGATGTTATACATCAGTTCCATGAACGTGTTGGCTGCCCATTTTCTAAGGACTCCCTTTCTGCAGATAATGTTGTCTTATTACTCTTTACAAAGTTTCAGAATTATGCCCAGTCGGGAATCATGCATCAAAATCTGACAGCAAATTCAAGTTCCATGTCCATTGAGGATATGGATGTATACTGTTGTTTAGATAAGTGCAGTTTGTCTAGTGAACAGTCGGGATCAGTTGTCACTGGAACTGTGTGCGACAGTATTGATGTCTTATCATTGATTGAGCTGCTTGCATGTAATATGGTATTTGCTTACTCTATTATGTAGACTCTCTCTTTAAGCAGCTTTCAGTAAAACTATTTTTAACCTTTTTCTCTGTTATATAAAATGCGGAAACAAAAATTAGCAAAATGGAAATGTTTGGTTATGAATTCCCCTGGCTGAATTTTTTTTTGAACTTTTAAATAATAAACAATGCTTAGAAGATTTTAAAGTACTTTTTAGATAAGAGCTTGTCCTGAGATTTTTAACCTGAATTTTCTTGTTTTGATGGAAACAGAGCTGGAACTGGATATGCAAGAAAATCATTGGCCAGCTGTGCTGTATGTTGGAGTCATCTGCTCATGAGAACCTCACTGTTGCCATCATTGTTCTTCTTGGTCAACTTGGAAGGTATTCTTGCATTGAATTTTGATTTTATATATTTTTTCCTGCCTTCAGCCCTATTTGTATGTTGGTTGAAACTCGATGTAGGAAAATAGAATCACTCGAATTTAGCTTTTAGGTAGATAATTGGAGTTTTAAGAGTTTGAGACAATTGCCAGAGGTAAGAAAGGAACATTGAAAAAGAGTATAAAAGCATGTGCTTTTGTGCTGTGTAGTTCTTTTCCCTTTTGAAGGGGCCAAGGTGGAGCATGTCTTTTTAAGATGAGAAAATTCGTAGTACTTGCAAAATTCCCATATAACTTACACATTCAATTGATGTCTGTTTTTAAGAATCGGAGTCGATACTATTGGATATGAAGATAAAGAGGTTGAAAACTTGAGAGCAAATCTGCATGCTTTTCTGTTGCGGGAGGCTACTATTGGAGCCGGTCTGCCCATCCAGCTCGCCACCGTTACTGCTTTGCTTGGGCTTGTACCCATCGACTTTGAGAATGTTGAGCTTGCAGTCATGTCAGGTCAGTTTGTTCTTGCAGATGTTTTAAGAAAGTGGTTTCCTTTGTTGACAGAAGAACAGCGAGCAACATCGGTTAGACTTTTCAAATCTATCGACTGAAATAGTTGCATCATGGAAAGTTCGATATGGAGCAAGCTGCAATAGTTTTGAAATCAGGACACATTTTTGGTAAAAATGTATAATTTCTTTTTGCAGAAACCAGTAGTTTCTCATGACCGGTACTTTTTTGGGGACGTGGAATCGTTTTTGTTTCGGTTTCATGTTCGTCTCTGCCTGTACATACCGAGTTTTTCGTTTTGATTTGTTCAAAGAAATTATGAAAAATCAACTTGAAGGACACCTTTTTGTTCATCATCATTTTCTCATTTCAATATCTTTGTAACATCCTAAACTACGGGTTAGTGATTAAATTGTAAAATTTCATAATTTGGTGATTAAAGTGAAATAGTTGAATAGTTCAATGACTTATCTAGAAATAGTTTATGAATTATTGTTAGTAATTATTAAAGGAATTAAATGCTAAAATAGTCATTTGGAAGAGTAAGATGGAAAACCTCTCTTCTTCCTGCTTTCTTCTTCTCCATCGTGAACCAAGAAAGACAAAGATAAGTTTCCTTGTTAGTTGATTATTTGTTAATTTTAAGTATGAGTTTTGATCCTTAGGTGATACTTAAGCTTAAGGAAAACTTAAGTTATCTTAATATCAAAAGATAAAGAAGTTATGAAGGATTAAAGAGAATGAGTTTCTAAATGAATTTTTGAAAAAGAGTTAATAAAAGAATTTTGAGACGAAATTTGACTTATCCTTCATAAGAATAAGAGATTTATGAAGTTAGAAAGGATTTATAACAAAGTTGAAAGTTTAGTAAGATTTTAATTTTAAGAATCATGATGAGATATGGAAGATAAAGATGATTTATATGGATATAAGTTAGTTTAAGTAATAGTAGTTGAGTTTAATGGTATGAAAAGGAGCTTTGTATGTGGAAATTTAATGAAAAGTTGTGGAATTTTCGGGTGAAACCAATTTATTATTGACATGTGCATCGGTATATTATGAATGGGTACCGATGCACTAAGACCAATTTGAAGGTGCATTGATACACACCGGTAGGTATCGATGCATGAAAATTTCGAAGCTATTTTAGGTACCGATGCACCCATAATGCATCGGTACACTCCTAAAGGAAAAGTTGAAGTTTGATTTATTAAATTAGCCTAAGTCATTAATATCAAGTTATAAGGTTTAGGCTTCTGATAATCGTCTCGGAAATTATGTTTATGTAGATATTGAGCCTAAACAAGTTTTGGAATAATCAAAGAATTAGGATTGAATCAAAGCAAGACTAAAGTGAGTGCAATTAAATTATACTTATGTTATTGATTAAACATTGGCTTGCGATGAGCCAGTGACGGAGTTACTATGATAAGAAGTAACTTCTAAAATGTTATGTGATTTTTATGTGTACATTAGTACATAGAAATGGATGTATGTTATTAAATGTTACATGATTTACATGCTTACTGTAGACACTCAATTTCGTCCCATTATATATATATATATATATATTATAGTTTTAAAACATTTTGAAAATAAATATAATATATGGTTTTAAAACATTTTTGAAAATATATATTATATAATTTTTAAAACATTTTGAAAATAAAATATAATATATAGTTTTTAAAATATTTTTGAAAATATATGTTATATAGTTTTTAAAACATTTTGAAAATATAATATAGTTTTTAAAACATTTTGAAAACATATATATTATATAATTTTTGAATATATATATATTATATAGTTTTTAAAAAAACATTTTGGAAATTTATATATTATATATGTTTTTGAAAATATTTTTTATTTTTATTATTATATTATTATATTATTTTTTATTTTATGTTATTTTATTTCTTATTTATGTTTTGTTTTTTGTTCATGGTCTAAGAATCCAATGCATGGGTCCAACAGCAGGGCCTGACCCAACCCATAAACAAAGTCAAAAGATTAGGGTTTCCACGTTAAGTCCAGCACCGCAGCAGACCCTGGATCGTTGGATCTGACCCAATCCAACGATCGAGATCAAGGGTTACAGAGGATCGAAAGTCACCGGCCGACCGAGTATTTCGGCGATGTGCAACACCAAAACCGAAACTACTCAGACTGGACCATCCGAGATCACCGGGATCGACCCCAAAACAGCCGAAAACAGACCCCATCAAAAACATCAAACCGAGAACCATCATCAGCCAACAACAGATAACCCAAACGACAACAATCGGTACCAAAACACAAGTCACAAACCGAGAACCATTGACCATAAAATCGGTCTACACAGAACCACAAGCCTAAAGCCGAAATACCTACAACGAGAACGAGACAGAATCATCAAACAAGCCAACACAAAACCGTTGAAACAAAAGCCATACGAAAACAAAGACAAAGCCAAGCAAGAGATCAAAAAACACTAAAGTTTTGAAGGATATCATAAAAGCCAAAGGCTTTCGTCGGTGGTTGCGTCAGGAAGGCGAGGAGTTTTCATCGGTTAAGGTAAAAGCCCGAGTACATTTGTGTAGATCTACTCTGATCTAGGGCCTATTTCGTTATTTGGTGGCTAGATCCAGGTTCCTGGGATGGAGAGGAGTGTTCTGCGTGACAATGGTTTTTTGCGGCGGCTGTGAGTGGCGGACATCGACGATGGTGGCGGCCGGCCACCCTCCAGGCTAAAGAGAAGGGAGAGAAGAGTTCTCTCTTCTAACTTTAGAGAGAGAGTGAAAGTTTTGCGAATGGGTGAGAATGGCCATTTTTAGCTTAAGGGAGGGATATTTATAGTGTTGTCGAAACGACGTCGTTTTGATTAGGGACTTTCTGCGCATTTTCGCGCACGGGTAAACTATGTTTTTGGTCCCGGTAACTTGTAATGTTTACGTTTTAATCACTGATGTTAGTTTTCATTATTTTTATTTCTGACTTCTAATTTTACGCATATTTTATTTCAGTCACTAACATAATTAATTAATTTTCTTTTGTTTTTAACTGCTTTTTCCTTTCATTTTATGCTATTTATTCTTTTTTTTTAATTTATCTATTTTCCTTTATTATTTTATTTTTTTTATTTATTTAATATTTTTTTTCATTTGATCTATATTTATATTTTACTTTTCCCCTTTTCTTTTTTTTAACATTATTTATCATCTTTTGTCTAACATTTTCGATTGTATTTTTAGTAACTCCATCCAATAAAAGGTAAGCAGTTCGAATCGAATATCTTAAATTTCAATTTAAATTCCTAATTTTTCGCAATTAAAGACAACCGACAAATTAATTGGTACTGAAA
Source organism: Hibiscus syriacus (assembly GCF_006381635.1). Taxonomy (NCBI): domain Eukaryota; kingdom Viridiplantae; phylum Streptophyta; class Magnoliopsida; order Malvales; family Malvaceae; genus Hibiscus; species Hibiscus syriacus. Next base: position 84,440 of record NW_024063397.1, on the reverse strand, counting down.
GGGCGGTTCAAGGGCGCTAATCCTTCCTTGACCATAACCGACTCCCGAACCTGACACGTTTATGGTACAACACAGATCAGGTAAGATGGTGTCCGACCCACCTAAATTCGTTTTAAAATAGTCGGTGGCAACTCCTAAGTATTTAATCCAAGTCGAAGCCCAACTCCGGTGTCAACCGAAAGACGGTTCCGACACTTACGTGAAAATGCAACATGTGATATATGTTACATGATATGACATGCGAGTTTACATGAACAAATAAAAAATGATATAAGCCATATGAAACGATCTACGTGAATCATGCACTTGTGATACATGTGATATATGATGATATATATGGTTACACATACATGTGGTATGTGATAGAAGAGAAAGAACAAGTGATATGAAATGTATAAATTATAATGCCCATGTTATATGATATGAGAGCTGGTGGTATAGTTGGCATGCCAAGAGTTGAGGGTTATACGTGGTCCTTCGGGACGTATATGTATCATTTGGAATATTTACAGGGCCTTTTGAGACATATTTGATCCATTGGAATATGAATATGGTTCTTTAGGAGTGGTACTTCGGGTCAAATACAATACATATGTCATTCGGGACAAAATTCATATGCCCCTAGTGGGACCTCATACGAGCTGTGGTGATAACAATAGTGCACAACCTCAATGTACTCGAATACCTTGAGTTCTCAGTAATGTACATGGGTCTATAAAAGATATTAAAAGTGTTTGCATGATTATATGATGTTATGTGTGTTTCTTTGTGAAATGATATATGATATACCGAAATGATAAGTACAAGATCATATGGTAAATGAGTTAATGATAATGGTAGAGATCATGATAATGATGATATATATGCATGCATGTATTCTGTTATATGAAATGTTTTATGGTTTTTATTACATGTTTTTTATATGCCTCACTAAATCAACGACTTAGCGTGTGATTGTTTCACACGTAGGTTCCGAGAAGAGGAAGAATGATAAAAGTTATGCAAGACAAGTCAGTTTCTCCTTTCCAAAGATCAGACCAGAAAAGAATTTAATAATATGTATTTTGTAATACTTATAGTGATTGTCATGTAAATAAAGGTTTGAAACCGATATGCTCTAATAGGTTTTGTAAAATCATATGATCGAGTTTTGTAATAACGTATATATGTAAATGGTAATTTTATATTGATGAAGGCTTAAATTTTTATGAGTTTTATATAAGTTGAGTTGAAGTTACTGTAATAGTACTGTAGTAGTGCATCGATACACTGTAGCAGTGCATCGAAACATAATTTATATTCGATATTTTTGTGCATTGGTACACTATAGCAGTGCATCGGTACACTGCAGCACTGTTCATAGTACTATTCACTGTATTGTTCATACAGTATAGTACAATTCATATAGTATAGTACTATTCATAAAAACGTTTTTCTTTAAATTTGTTATAATGGAACAAAATTCAACAAGTATATGATTGTATTTTCTTAATATAAGTTCAAATGTTCTCTTATTTGGTAATGATATTGTTTTGAAAAGTCAATGTGACATTTTATACTCGTATCCGGGTCGGGTACGGGTTGGGATGTTACAATCTTTCCTCGGTAGTTCACCATAATTAAGGTTGTAAATGAATTGGGTTTTAACGAACAAAAATGTGTTCATCTGATTATTTTTAAATATATTAATGTTCAGTTTGTGTTTGTTTACGTTTTTAATATCTTGCTTGTGTTCGGTAGTTTATTTTTTATAGTGTTCATGTTAGTTTAAATTTGTAATATCGTGTTTGAGTTCCTTTGTTTATTTTGAATGTGTTTATGTTTGGTTTAATGTTAATTTATAAACCAAAGAAAAATAGTAAAATTATGTAATTAGCCCTTAAGTTCCTTAGATTTCATAGTTTGAATTAAAGTTCATATTGTGTTCAATTTAATTTTTTTTATCTTCATTGGTATTTAAAATGTAAAAAAAAAAAGTAAAAGGAGAAGTGAGTAAACAAGTTTATAAACGAGTCGAAATATGAACATAAATAAATATATTTATTTGTATTTATTTATTTATTAAATGAATATAAAATTTTTGTTTATTTTTATTTTTTAAATTTAATAAGCAAATATTATATAAACTGTTCTCGGATAATTCAACATTTTGTTCATTTATACCCTTGATTGTGATCTTATTCATCTCGGGAAACTTCGTCGTCAGAACAATACTTTCATAGAAAATAACAAGAACGAAGAACCGAATCATCATTCATTGTTCATGTCTTCAACCTACAAGCCACAAACGTTAAAGAACATTGTATCAACTGAAACAACAATGATTAGTTATTCCTTCATATGCATCTAGCTTCAACCGGAAGTGGCGGAATACTCTGTTCATGCCTGAAGAAATTATGTGGGTCGACTTTGGTCTTCACCTTCACCAACCTGTTGAAATTATCCCTGAAGTATCTCACCCCCCAACCACCGGCTTCAATGAAACTTGTGCTCACATTCTTGTTGATCCCCAAATCAAGGTCCCTGTAATTCACATATGCAGTCCTGGGGAACTTTGAGACATAAGGTGCCAAGTAACGGTACCTCCGACGAATCAAATCAATGTGCTTGGTTGCATTTTTATCATTCCCGTCTAGCCATGCAGTCAAGTGCTGGATCATGAACTTGTTGCCTTTACGATGCGGGAACGGGATTTCGGAATCGGAGATCCTCGCCATCATCCCTCCGTACGGGTTCCATATCATTAGTGGGATGTTTTCCTTCATTAGTCTTTTCCATAGCCCTTCCAATGCTGTTTCTGGTATAGTTGTTTTCACGAAATCCGATTTGGCTTTAAAATAGGCCTTAGATGTGGACTTACCCTGGAGAAGAATCTCCGGCGGGGTGTTGCTCTGGTATCCAGCAATGTAAAGCACGGATTTGATCCAGCTGGTTTCGATACAGTCTTTTCGGCTTAGTCCCAATTCCGGGAAGCTTTGTTTCATGATCTGTAGGAGCCTACCGGCATCACCTAGGAATAGAGAATTGTATGATGTTGTCACTGTTTTCTTACCATTGTTTGTCGCTGTTTGAATGATGACCCTAATGAAAAGATCCTCGTCGAGTTTATCAGCGACCTGTTGCCACCGATGGAGGATCTTGGTAGCATTTTGTTGTAGGGACTTTGTGACGGTGAAGACTGTCACTGTAGCAGGGACCGGAACAAGTTTTATCTTCCATTGAAGGATAATGCCAAAGCTTGCACCTCCACCGCCTCGAATTGCCCAAAAAAGATCTTCTCCCATGGCTGCACGGTCGAGTACTCGTCCGTTAGCATCAACGATTCGAGCATCAACGACATTATCGGCACCAAGGCCATATTTTCTCATCATGGCACCATATGCACCGCCTGTGATGTGCCCACCAACTCCTAAGCTAGTACATAGCCCTGCAGGGAACCCATGAATCTTGCTTTTCTCATAAATTCTGTAGTAAACTTCACCAATAGTTGCACCAGCTTCAATCCAAGCACTGTTATCCTCGATGTCGACTTTCACCGATCGGAGCTTCGAAAGGTCGACCATAATAAAAGGCGATTCAATTTCAGATACATAAGATAGTCCTTCATAATCATGTCCTCCGCTACGTACTCTGAGGTGGATATTAAGCTGCTTGGAACAAATGACGGCAGCCTGGACATGGGATTCGTGCAACGGCACGACGATGAACTTGGGTTTCGGCATCGAAGGCGTCAAGTACCGGAGGTTCTGTGCCGTGGATTGAAGGACAGTGGAGAATGAAGCATTGTTCGGGGTGAAAAATGCAGTGGAGGGGTAAGGGGACCTCAGAATTTGCTTTGAAGCATCGTATGAATTTGTCTTGAATGGTATCTGATTTGAAGGTTTTAGCTGCTGATAGTTGAAGGACTAAAAGTAATGAGATGAAGGTAGAAATGGAGGGAAACGCCATTGTTTATGTTTGGTAATGTGCTTAAGAAATTTGAGGGTTTGATTAGTGTTTTATAGATGTGGGATTGAAGCGTATTGTTTAATGGAGGCGAGGCAAACGTGTAATGGAGAGCTAATCTCAAGGCCGGCAGGCACCAAGTATATTAGACAATGAGGGATGCGACACCATTAGTGGGTTTGCTTTTAAAGTCTTTATTCATCACATTCAATGATTCAATCTTACTTTTATGTGCACATTTTTATAAAATTATTTTGTAAACTATAATTTAGGGATGCAAAGTGGGATCAATCCTAACTTTTACACTATCACTATATTTGATGAATTTGTTGACCATGATTAATCATATTCATAAAAGGAAGGGAAAGGATGCTTGTGCTCAAGCTGTAGCTTCTAAGATAAATGGGGCATTGAAAGGAAGAACCTTTGTTTTCCTTTGAAGGAATCCAACCTATTTCTTCCACAGCAAACAAATACGTATGATAGAGATGGTAAAACGGTGAAATTAAAGGTTATTCCTTCATTTATTTTCCTTTATTCTGTGTCATATATTGGATACGATCATCTTTATTTTCCTTTATTTTATGTTATATCGGTATTAATTGTAAAAATTGACTGAAGTTACTTCATACATATAATTATATAATACCGAGGTTTATGTATAATATTGCATATTGAACTAAAATACATGTAATTTTGATATTTATCCCATAACAATTACAAAAATTTTGGGACTTTAAAGTCACCCAAACTTTATTTTCAAATTGATTTTCGTGCACGAATTAAGTAATCTTGGCAGTAAAATAATTGTTATTTTTTGAGGTATTGGGTATAAGTACCATGAATGTTTAGAGTATGAGAGTTTAATGCCAAACGGTTGAGAGTTATCTTTAAATAATTATTACCTTATTCTTACCCCAAATTAACTCTTTCAAATGACACTCATGACCGCAATATTTATGATAAACATAATAATATTCGTTATATTAAAAACTGTGATAAATAAGTTACCACCTTAATTTAAGTCTGTCTAAATATTGTAATTAATAAATAAAGAGTTAATTACCCCATTTATACATGAATTATACCCGATTCTCAGTTTTATACATAAAGTTTAAAAATGCTTGTCACATAATATTTTCTGCCGTTAACGGATTCACCCACTTTCGTAACGGAAAATGACATAGAACCTTATAACCATGACATGTGTCACATTAAAAAACATATTTTTTTAATTTTTTTAGATAAATTATACTATTCATCACTCAAATATATTCGCTCTTATTTTTTTTAGATAAAAACATGCGGCTTTACTTTATAATACCAAATGGCGAGGATGAAAAGATCTTTGTTATTTTCAAGCTGTTGAAACCCAAAGGCTAAATCACTTTGATGGAGCTGCCGACCCCGATTTCACTGGCACCACTTTGAGCAGTAACAAGAGGTAGGAGCAGCAATAGGTAAGCTGAAAGTAAAGGCTGTAAAACTGAAGCCATGGATGAATTTATTCCGAGTTAGAGGAGGCTGAGTTGCTTTGAAATAGAGCTTACTACATGGTAAGAAACCAAGACCAGTAATTCCTAATGTTGAATCCCTCAACACTTGAATTTTCCTTGCAGCATTAAGCACGATGGGATGAAAGGAGCAATCAAGCACAGAAAGTTCTGAAAAATCTACAGTGGACCACCATTTTATCAGAAATTAGCGCTTCCTTCGTTTAGACCAAGTAATAGAGAAGCAATGGTGGATGATATTTGAGCTTTTTGATAATGGCTTCTTAGAGAAGACGCATGGAGCATCTTTTTGATAATATTTTGGAATTGGGGGTGAAAGCTAAGCTTCGTAATATTAAGAGTGGATGGGAAACTAGAGCTTGAAAACTCAGTTCTGTTATCAAATTTGACATGGAAACTTGCGGTGATTCCAGATGGGAACTGAGTTGGAGCAGTACCCATGAGGAAAAACGCCGACACAACTCAGTGTAATTCGGTAAAACCTACCGTGGCTGGATAATAATTAAATTAAAAAAATTAAATTTTAGTGATTAAAATAAGAGTAAGAAGGTAGTTAAATGATAAATGATGTAATTTATTTAAAAAAATAAAAACATGTTTTTTAAGTGTCACGTGTTAGTGTTAGTTTGTTATAGATCTTAGGGTTTCATGTCATCTTCCGTGACGAAAATGAATATATCCATTAATGGAAGAAAATATTATATAATTAATCAAGAATTTTTAAATTTTATGTATAAAATTAAGAATTAGATATAGTTCATGTATAAATAGGGTGATTAACCCATACATAAATAAGCCGGTTTAAAATTTGGTTTGAGCATAGATTTTAACATTCAAGGTACCCGCTCTTCTATTATCTTCTCCTCACTTAAAAATCAGACAAGCATTAGCATTTTTATGCTCGAATAGGGGTGTTCAAATAACTGAATTAATTCGGTTAATTGACCGAACCGAATTAGTTCAGTTAATTCGGTTCGGTTATCGAATTAGTTCGATCGGTTAACGGTTAAGAAAATTTTTAGAATTCGATTAATGGTTAATTCGGTTCGAATTCGGTTAATTAACCGAATTAACCGAAATTAAATTTTAAATATTAAATATATTATATATAACATATGAGCTCAACCCAAATCATTTAAAACCCAATTAATAATTTAAGATCCAATAACTTTTAAACTTAAATCAATATTAATTAATTAAAAAATTATATAAATTTTTTATTTATAATTATATATTATTTAAATTAATTGTAAACTGTTTTTTAATTAAAAATTATTAAATATATTATATATAAAATATGGGTTAAGCCCAAACAATTTAAAACCCAATTAATAATTTAAGATCCAATAACTTTTAAACTTAAATCAATATTAATTAATTAAAAAAATTATCTAAAATTTTTATTTTATAATTATATATTATTTAAATTAATTATAAACTTTTTTTGAATTAAAAAATATTTAATTTTTATATAAATTAGAAAATTTTAAAAAAAATTCGGTTAATTCGAAATTAACCGAATTAACCGAAATTTATTCGGTTAGGTTAATATGTTCGGAAAAAAAATCGATTCGGTTAACGGTTAAAGAAATTTTTTTTAATTAATTCGATTATGGTTAATTTGGTTCGGTCGGCCACCGTTTTAACCGAATGAACACCCCCTATGCTCGAATTCTCCTTCATGTGCTTCTTGACCGTTTCCAGTTTCATCTCTTATTTGACGAGCTTCTTTTATGACTGCTTTCCTAGTTCATGTCCTTTCAATCTTTGCCTTCCTTCTCGGAAAAGAACGGATTTCTACTGAGTTTCACATTTATTTTCCGGTGAACAAAATTAAATATATTGTGTTAATTTCAAGAGACGGCGTTCATTTTTTAATTACATCGATTATGATGAAACTATTTTTAAGATAATATTTTTTTATGATACAATATTTATTTAATTACTGTTTATAATTATAAATGCTAATGCCATTATTTTGTAGCAACATAAGCAAAGCAACACAATTTTCGCAGAAAATAACAAGAAGAAAGAACAAAGACTAATACAAAATAAAAAGGCAATACAAATCAAGCATGAAAGTGAAAAACAAAGATTAATAATTACTCCTTCATAAGCATCGAGCTTCAACTGGAAGTGGTGGAATACTCTGTTCATGCCTGAAGAAATTATCAGGGTCAACTTTGGTCTTCACCTTCACCAATTTGTTGAAATTGTGCTTAAAATACCTCACGCCCCAACCACTGGCCTCAATGAAACTTGTGCTTGCATTCTTGTTGGTCCCCAGATCAAGGTCCCTGTAATTCACATAGGCAGCAGTCCTGGGGAATATTGAAACATAAGGTGCCATGTAATTATACATCCTTCGAATCCAATCCATGTGCTTCTCTGCACTCTTATCATCCCCGTCTTGCCATAGTGTCAAGTGCTGGATCATGAATTTGTTGCCTTTCCGATGCGGGAACGGGATTTCGGATTCCGATATCCTCGCCATCATCCCGCCGTACGGGTTCCATATCATCAATGGACTGTCTTCCTCCATAAGTCTTTTCCATAGTCCTTCCAATGCTGTTTCTGGAATGGTTGTTTTCACGAAGTCTGATTTGGCTTTGAAATAATTCTTGAATGTGGACTTACCTTGGAGAAGAATCTCTGGGGGCGTGTTTCTCGGGTATCCGGCAATGTACAGAACCGATTTGATCCAGCTTGTTTCGATGCAGTCTTTTCGGGTTAGTCCCAATTCGGGGAAGCTTTGTTCCATGATCTGTAGGAGCCTATCAGCATCACCTAGGAATACAGAGTTATATGATGTTGTCATTGTTTTCTCACCATTGTTTGTGGCCGTTTGAATGATGACCCTAATGAAAAGGTCCTCGTCGAGGTTATCGGCAACCTGTTGCCAGCGATGGAGGATCTTGGTACCGTTCTGTTCTAGGGACTTTGTGACAGTGAAGACTGTCACTGTAGCAGGGACCGGAACAAGATTTATCTTCCATTGAAGGATAACGCCAAAGCTGGCACCTCCACCACCTCTGATAGCCCAAAAAAGATCTTCTCCCATGGCTGCACGGTCGAGGACTCGTCCGTTAGCATCGACGATTCGAGCATCAATGACATTATCGGCACCGAGGCCATATTTTCTCATCATGGTACCATATGCACCACCTGTGATGTGCCCACCAACGCCTAAGCTAGTACATAGCCCTGCAGGGAACCCATGAATCTTGCTTTTCTCATAAATTCTATAGTAAACTTCACCAATAGTTGCACCAGCTTCAATCCAAGCACTATTATCCTCGATGTCGACTTTCACCGATCGGAGCTTCGAAAGGTCGATCATAATAAAGGGCGACTCAATTTCGGATACATAAGATAATCCTTCGTAATCATGGCCTCCGCTACGGACTCTGAGGTGGATATCAAGCTGCTTGGAACAAATGACGGCAGCTTGGACATGGGATTCGTGCAACGGCATGACAATGAACTCGGGTTTAGGCATCGAAGGCGTCAAGTACCGGAGGTTCTGTGCCGTGGATTGCAAGACAGTGGAGAAAGAATCATTTTTAGGGGTGAAAAAGGAAGTGGAGATGGGTAAGGCGACCTCGGAATTGGCGTTGAAGCATTGGATGAATTTTTCTTGAATGGGATCTGATTTGAAGGTTTTAGCTGTTGATAGCTGGAGGAGTAAAAGTAAAGGAAGAATGGTAGAAATGGAGGGAAACGCCATTGTTTATGTGTTGGTAATGTGCTTAAGAATTTTGAAGGTGTTTTATAGACGGAGGATTGAAGCGTATGGTTTAATGGAGGCAAACGTGCAATTGACATAATCTTAACGTCATGATCATCACCTGGTTGAGGGCGGCTGCCACCAATTTATTATTCCTTTTGGACAGTTTATTCTCATCTGTAAAACATTGGTTGATGGATAAGAAATTCGATATTCTCGCAGGAAGTTTTCAATTTGATTACTATGAAAGGATGATACTAAACATGTTTAACTTCAATTAATTATTTGATTTAATTTAACATCAAATATAATTGAGACTTATGTGAACAAAGAAAATATATTACAAAACTTAAAATTCACTTATCCTTTCTTGGCATTATTATATAAAAAAAACCCAATAATTATTTTTTTTAAAATAACCACCAAATCAAATTTATTAGAAAAATACCTCAAAATGACATCGCGTTTTATGAAAATCGAGTTTCATGCATTTATTATCAGTTATATATAAAATTAAATAATTTTATCTAAAAAAATTGATAGATCTCGTATCTTACAAAACTCGGATGCAACTTATAGGACTCAAAGTAATCCTACATAGCACTTTAAAGAGTATTTTTGTAACTAATTTGATTCGGAGTTATTTCTCAAAAAAAAAAAATTAGTGATTTTTTATATAATAACGCCTCCTTTCTTTATCTTTTTCTCTCAGATTTTCATCAATGATGGCGTCAGTCTTGGACTGTCTTTTGGCTTAATGACTAAATAAGTGTTCAAATTATATTTTTTTGTCGAATAGGTGTTTATATTTTTTTTATCTATTTAGGTGTCTAACATTACAAACGAACTTTTTTAGGTTCTTAGACCGTCAACGATGTTAGTTTTCCCCATTAAGGGTGCGTTTGGTTCACGGAATGTAAGATTACCAACATGAATGTGATTACCGACTGGAATAAGATTACTGGGAATGTTGCACTTTTGTGTTTGGTTCGTTTAGCAGGAATGTAAGATTACAATATTTGGTTAAAAGAATAAAAGATTATTGAAATGTATATTTTATCAAATTATCCTTATTATATATTTATTTTTTAACAAGTTGAATTATACTATAATTTTACTATGCTTAATTTATATATATTTTTTAAAAAATTTAAATTCATAATTTTTTTTTACAAAATTGAAAATATAAATAGGTTTAATGAAAGGGTAAATTTTTAACCCCTGAACTTCATATAAAATTCTAATTATGGATTTTTTTGTAAATCTAAAATAATTTAAGGATAAATTTATTTTTAACCTTTGTATAATTTTTTCTATTCAACGACAGAAGAATGATATTTTTGAAAAAATCAATTTAAGGATATTTTAGTCCAAAACGCCGAAACAATACCTAAGGAAAGAGAATAATCACATTTATGGTAATATACCCCCAAAATACCACTATTGGGAATAATTTATTACCGGGCTTTGAGAATGTTTGCTAACCAAAAGAGGGAATGACATTCTATTCCCCCGGTAATCCAATATGACCTTAACCAAATGCCCCCTAAATGACATGTGTCATAACCTAGCAATTTTAAAATTTATTTTAAAAAAGTATTATTATATTTATAAAAAAACTCTATCTTTCCTTATATTATAAAACAATCCCAAAATTTGAAATCCTAATTTTTTGCTTTCTCTTTCATATTCTCTTTGTGCTTTCTCTTGCTATTCCTTGATTCTTTTTGCCATCGTCTATGCTAAGGTGTGTCGATAGTCATTTTCGTCCAATAATATATTATTATTATTATTATTATTATTATATTACAATTATTATTATCATATTATTATTATTATTATTATTATTATTATTATTATTGTTACAAATATTGCAAAATCATAGCCCAGTTACAAACGAAGACTCGAAGGCCCAAGACCCATGCCAGACCCAGACCCGGTTCAGGCCCATGAAGTCTAAAACCCGATTAGGGTTTTCACATCTGATATTAGCCGCCAGCATCTACAACCGTTGGATCTGGAGAGATCCAACAGTCCAGATCCAATCTAGCAAGAATAGGGACTATTCTGGCGCTGCCTCCAGATGGTCCACTCCAACGTTGCCACGACGCCGTCGCCTCCAACAGAAGGATCCAGAAGAAACAAGGAGAACCGCACACCTCGCCCTATGGTGAGTCACCATCGTAGATCCGGTGACTCACCAAAATGAACGGTGGTCCAAGGCCTTCCGAGGCCTATAAAAAGCCTTGATTTCCCTACAAAAAAAGAACACAACGGGAAAAAGGAGAACAACGAGAAGAACGGGAAGAAAGCAAACAAACCGAAAGGAGAGGAGATCTTACCTTCATCAAAACCTAAACGTCGTCAAAAAAGTTATTTTACCGAAGGTAAAATCATTATTCTAGGGGATCTTAAATTAAGTTAAACTCGAACTTGTACATTTTATTGCAAAGACAATTAATTAATCGACTAGGTACCGATTTAGGGCATTGTGGGGGTGCTAATCCTTCCCCACACGTAACCGACTCCTGAACTCAAATTTTGGTAACGCATACCACAAGTTTGTCATTTTAATTAAAATTAATATTTTATTTAAATGATAAATATATTTTTGAGTGCCCAATTACACCCTAATCAAAGATTGGTGGTGTCTCCGTGAACCACATTTTTATCACTAAAATCATTTTCGAAACGGGACCACCCCTTTCCTCATTGGGTAAAAGATCGTTTCGATAGTGTTTATAAAATAATATTTGTTCTAAATATTATTAACCATTTGACAATGAAACGTCCAATCACCAAGCACCAAGCACCAAGCAATTGTTCGAATCTGTGACATTTTGGAATAATAATGATTCCTTTAACCACTGAGGTAAGTTAGTTCGTACATTACAATTCTAAAGTTTAATATTAATCTAAACGTTTATTTTATATTATTTTGATCATATTTGAAATATTATTTTTGGCGAAATTAGCCCAATAATTTAGGTAGAATAATTATTTGAATTTATAAGGCGGTCTAGAAATTAATTAATAATTTACAACGATTGTTATAATGATTTGGAACTCGTTATGTGAGGGTGATAAGTTTTGATAAAATATAAATTTGTCACTCCTCTAGAAAAGCTACAATAAAAAGATTATATATTTTTTAAAACTCGTCATCTCCACATGAAGAATTCTAATAAAAAAATATTTTTAAAATCCGTCTCCTCTTTAAAACGAGTTTTCGCTCCAAATATAATAAATATCATAAATCTTAAATTATCCTATTAGGCTAAATAATTCACCCGCATAAATTATTGTTATGCTTTTTAACTTTTTTGTTGAAAAGAGATATTTATTCTTCTAATAAAATTATTCAAAAAAAATTGTTCTGATAAAAAAGCACGTGTCAATTTTCTCCTCAAAGAAAACGTCAAATGATAATTTGTTAAAGGTTTTAAAATCGAACGATTTACTTTTTATTTTTGTTTATTTTGTGCTTTGCGTTGTTTCTTTTTGAGTTAGCCTGAATCTTCTCTTTTAAAGATTTGTTTTGAGTTATACACGTCTCACTTGTTAATTAAAATTTTGTTCGGATTTCGTATTGGTTTGTGTTTTTGCTTTCTTTTAAATTTTAGCTGTTTGTTGTTGTTGTTAAATTATCTTAGTTGACATTTGGTTCGCTGAAATATTTATGAGAGAATTAGAATTTTGGAAGGAATTGAAATCTGAAAGAATTATAATTTGAAGGAATTTGAATCTGAATCCGAAACATGTGTGGTTGGCAGGAAATTGAATTAGAATCCAATTCTATATTCTGTTTGATTCGCAGACATGTCAGATGAATTTGATTTCAGTAATGTAAAATGACAGAATTGGCCTTCTTGTTTTTTTGTTTAATTTTAGTTTGTTTTATAACTTACATGTAATAATATATTATAAAAATTTTAAAAAGATTAAATTTTCATTTTATTGATTGATTATTCATTCAATAAATTATAAAAATCATACTAATAAACATCATAAGTTAAAATCATCCTAATTAGGGATGACTATAGGTCGGGTTTTTGGTTCACCCAACCCGACCCGAGAACAAGGGAACCTCCACCCGAGACCCGACCCGACCAAAATAAAGTTTCACCCGACCCGACCCAAATATATGAATTAGAAACCCGACCCGAAATAATAAAAAAATTATTTTTATTTAATAAAAACAACGACTTAATTGAAAAAATATATATATAGGGGTATTATTGTAATTATTCCTAAATATATAAGGTAAAATTATATATTTTTCGGGTCGGGTCGGGTATTTTTCACCCTAAACCCGAACCTGATTTTTTAAAAAAAATCCGACCCGACCTCGACCCGAATATCACACTTAAAAAAACCAGACCTGAACCCGAAAATTTTAAAAAAATCCGACCCGATCCCGATTTTTTTTTAAAAAAATCTGACTCGAATATCAAAAGATTGATGAGAATAGTATGGTCAAATTTCACATTTCCTCCTCCAAAGGATTTCAATTCCATCATGTTATGGATGAAATTTACTTTCTCTCCCTTGATGGAATTGGATTCCAATTCCCTATTCTAAAACTTGAACCAAATATGGAAAAGTAGTGGAATTGAATTTCAATTTCCCCTAATTCCAAGAGATTTCAGCGAACCAAACGTCACCTTATTCTTTTTAAGTTTAATACAATAATGAGTCTAAATAATTTTTCGTTAGAAATTGGTGTTTAACGTTTTTCTCAATTACACTTTTAAGTGTCAATAATTATTTTTTATTTTTAATAATAAAAATATATTTTAATGAAAAATTTAAAAAAAAACTTAATTTATTTAAAAAAAAACCCCAAACTTTTCATGAAATTATAAAAAAACTACAAAAATAAAATATCTCATTCCAACCCCGTTACCATGGTGGAACGCTGGAGGAGCACCGATGGAGAGACAACGAAGATGAGTTTTGAGCGGAATTGGATGGTGGTTCGAATGGTGGTGAAGGCGTTACATATGAACGTCGAGATCAGTCAAAATCGACGAAAAATAGTGATGGTGACTTAAAATCCGATGAAACTTCGAATGTTTCTCTACGGAAAACGGTGGTAACTTATGGAAAAAGGCCAATAGGAGTTTGATTGGGAGTCGACTTTGGTACTAACATCGGTGGCGATGGTGGTCACAACCGACCGATCGATGACCATAGAGGGAGAAAGGGGAAAGGGATAAGGTGGGGAAGAAGGGGGCTGCTGCGATGGAGATTTGGTTTTTTAATAATAAAAGATATTTTTATTTTTTAAAATTTTAAAATAAATTTTCAAAATTATCAAGGCTCTACTTGACACGTGTCACTTAACGACAAAATTTAACAGCTGTTACGGTCCAAACACCTAAAATTGCTCCAATGAGAAGGTTAGACACTTAATTCTAACGAAAATTTTTGTAGGCATTAAAACATTAAATTTTTAGAGACAAAGTTTAAACACTTATTTTTATATTAAGTTTTTTTTTTATAATTTTAGTTCTAATAAAATTTCTTTAATAGAAAAACGAATTTTGAATTATGTTGTCCATACCAAAGTATGGGCACGGCCTACCGCAAAACAATGCGTAAAGACTCATAAGACACTCATTTTATTTATTTATTTTAGTATTCTAAACCCACTTGCCATTGGCCAAAAGACTTGGAGTTCGAGCATATAATTAATTCCAAAAAGAAGCTAGTCAAAATTTAAGAAGAGTTAAAGCAAGTAAACTTTGTTGGTTGGTCGGTTAACAATGCTTAATTGATTTCTTTGTCTCTTCCAATGTGAGATCTTAGCTTGAAATTAGGCTTTCTATGTGTAAAATGATATGACCCAATTCAATGAAATTTAAACAAAAAGGAAGGAAAAAGAGGTAATAATTTACCTTAAATTAATTACATACTGGAATAAAAGACGCCTAAGAGTGCTGGATTAAAAATAAAAAAGACTGGGGGGACACCATCTGGGGCTTTTCATTAGTCAAATCCAGCACCGGTTTCTCTGCACATTTTTATAATAGAATCACTATAGCCCATCCCCTTCCCTTCCCATTTCATCCTTAATTAAACTTTGTCTCTTACTTACTAATTTAGTATTAATTACAATGCTAATCAACCTTTATCCCTTTAGATTTATGTTTGTTTATCAAAAAGCTACCTAAACTCGATGGAAATCTGACCATGACGGATGGGCCTGGAACTTACTTTTTTGGAGCATAACTGTACTGTGGATGCATGGGGAAATTACTTTATTTTAAAGTTTAATTTGTTTTAAAGTTCACTGTAAATATATTTGAAATGAGATGAAGTTGCTTGATGTCCACATCTAAGAAGGAAATGTTATTACTTGAAGAAATTATTTCCCCCGTCCAAATTGCCAAAACTTACCCCGATCCACTTATACGGCACGCCAAAGCAATTCTATATTGTTGATATTGTTATCATCATTTTTGATGAATTTTGCTGCCTTCATTGATCAATTTCATAGAGAGAAGTGAAGGATGCTTGTGCTTAAGCTTTTAGCTTATAAGGTAAACCTTTGAAGGAATCCAACTCCATTTCTTCCCATACATTTGCAAAAGCTTTGGACTTTATGGTACTCGTAATTTACAATTAAATTATAATTTATAAATTTAGAGAAATATAAAATTAAATGATTAAATCATAAACTTTTAAAATTTAATATAGAAAATTAAAACTTTTCAACGAGTTAAACAGTAAAAAATTATAATATATCTTATTTTAATTATAATATCATAATAACACATGAATAATATTATATGAGATGTTGAAGATGTGATAATGTTATGTGTCATCTAATAGTTAGATTATTAAAGTTTTTATAAATATTAGTGTTTAAATTGATAATTTTAATACTTAAATGATTGAATCTAAACTCATTTAACTAATTTTAATAGTTGTATGATCAGATTCAAACTTGAATGTTAAAACTTAGAAGCCATGGGTTTCAAACTAAGAGTGTAAAAAAACCTATCCGATTTTATTGATTCGATCGGAACATTCTAATATTTGATCTGTTTTTTTTTTTGAATAATTTGAATCTACACCTAAATTTAAACACATCTAAATTTTAACATTAGTGTCTTCAATCCACACCTAACTTTTCCGACAATGTTTTTACTTTTATCTAGTATGCACGGATTCCGCTGATTACCCACGCTTTTACAAAAAAGATACTAGTAAAGTGGCCAATTATATAAAGGCAAAGTTATGATTACCACTGTAAATAAGTTGAGTGGATTTGAATATTATTAAGGGTAATCTATGTCAAATACCATTCATCTTTATGCTCTGGATCAAAAATGCCACTGACGTTTTAATTTTGTCAATTTTAGCACGGACGTTTATGTTTTACTCCAATTAAGCCACCCTGCCGTTAATCCGTTAAAGGCACGATGACACGATGTGCCAATGCCGTGACAGCGATGACATGGACGGCTTTTTTAAAGTTATTTAGTCCACGTAGCATCTGTATTACCTGAGAAAAGTTGGAGATTCGTCACTACAAAACTCCCATTTCTTCACCATCACAAAACTCTCCCTCACTCTGCCGTCCACCGCGCACGGTATCATCCGTTGCAAGAAGCTCAACAACCTCGCTGGCGATTCGCTCTCTGATGACGAAAATCTTATAGCGTACCTTCTTGTCTTCTTAATTTTCTTTGGTTTCTTCTTGCTTTGCCTCGTAGGCTTTGTTTCCGGTATAATTTTTAAGTTGGTGTTGAACATCTCTGAGATGAAATCAGTGGAGAAGCTCCTCGAAGCTGAAACAAGGGTTTCCGTTTCTCTGTCGTTAATACCATAGTCTTCAAAGCTTCCGCTGGTAAAGAATCCGCTCTTAGCCGACGAGGTGCTCATCCGGTTTTTCGGCGTCGTTTTCCTTTTTCTCCATCGTCGTTTTTTCTTTACCGTGTTGGGAGGCACTGGAGGTGGAGTTAAATCGTCGTCGTTTTCAAAGATATTATAGAATTTGCGACGGGGGCATTTGTTATCGTCGTAAACTTTCGCTATAACTTGAAATATGTCTTCTTTTTCTCGGTGGAACTCCAATGTCGACGGCGGTGATGATTCAATACGGGTACCTAAGTAACAATGGAGACCATCGGATCTGCCATGACCGAAGAGATCAGTGGCGAAAACAGCGTAACACCAAGTGCCCCCGAGCTAATGAATAACTAGGTCCCTAAAATTGAGTATGGATTACACGAAAGAAATTGAAGGTGTTATTCAGAATTCTATTCGATGTATTTCTTTAGCGAAAAGTCGGGAATCAAGCTCTAATTATCGGAGGAGGCCGACGGAGGGGTGGATTAAAATGAATACCGATGTTGCGGTGGATATAGTTGATGACCAAGCTGTCGTAGGTTGTGTATTTCATTCGGATCAAGGTGACTGGCTCTTTGGCTCCTATCGAAGTACAGGTAATTGTTCAGTGTTGAATGGAAGGTTGTTGGCGATATGTGATGCGCTTCGACGTGCATAGAGACTTGGATATAGACGAATAGAATTGGAATATGATAATCTTGAGGCTATTGGTGGGCTTCTGAATTCTACCTCGAGTTATCAAGGTAATGCTCTTTTCGTTGTGATCAAAGAATTACTACAACGCAATGGGGAAGCTCGTCTTGGTCATGTTCAATAATTTGAACAAATCAAATTCGAATATTCTAATGCTTAACTTGAGTAACTCTTGCTTGAATAGAAACAAAGATTTTGAAACCTAGCAATGAAATATAATTGTGTTTCCCTTGTCAACAACCCCAACACAAATAAGCATTTCAGTTAAGGCATACACAATGCATTAAATAGAAAACCATTTGTTCTGGAGAGTCCATGCTGGAAGTTCATAATTATTCTAAAAGTTATAACATCTCGAATGCATTTGTATACCTCGGAGTTCATGTCGGCATACACGCATTCAACAGTTTGACAGAAAAAAAAATCATAGACAACAGACCAAAAACATCCATGACTCGTACCCTTCGATGATATCAACCACAAATGAACTTTCAATCACCAGGTTTGATTGACTATCCACATCAAACAAATCATGAAATGAATGAAACAAACAAAAAAAGCTTCACGGAAGTTTATACAATTGCTGTAGAAGATATCAAGGGAGTTCAGACATTTGACAGACCCATGCACAAGAATCTAGACCCATGCATCATTTGAAAGGGCATGGCTACCTGGGAATAAACCAAATGACTGGGAGTTCTTTATTGCGGGATCTAGTTCAATTGGAAAAGACAACCCAAAGGATTCAGCAGCCTTATCTGATATATCATCTTGAAACTGCATAAACAAAGGGCATTCATTTTTAACAGCACCGGTATAACCAGGGAAAAAGGTTGGTGATTCCCGAAGACGCTTCTGGCGATGGATTGTTGATGGCATGAAATCACAATATTGAGAAGAACATAGACCTTTCATCAGCATACTGCTAGCAGATATAAGGAAGCTCAGTAACATAAGGCAGCACATTTTGATTGGCCTTTAAACTGTCAAATATGACATCAGGTATCTCATAGTTATTAATCTGCACGATATCATGAGGTCCTTTATCCAATCTATTAGCTTCACTGGTACTGTGGCTCTCCTGCAGTGCTTGCAGGAACACTTCAGGAGGATACAGAGGTAACCCAGCACGTTGGCATCTCTTAATACGGGTATTCCAGTAATTTTTTATCTCATTATCTGTGCGACCGTGTAACAATTTTATTTGGGGTTCAAACATTGTTAATTGGAGTTTTAAAATTTTAAAACTTTTATAGAAAAGATAACAGAAAAATATAATGTAGTTCAATGGTTAAGCATTCAATTTAATTTCAAGGGGTTTAGGGTTCAAATACCTCTAGTAGTATAATATTTCAATAATTTTTTTCAAGCAAAACGACTTCGTTTTGTCTTTATTGAGTATCAAAATAGTTGTGTTGAAATGACGTCGTTTTGGTAAGGCATCCATGTCATCACCGTCACGGCTCGTCCATGCCATGTCATCGTGCCGTTAACGGATTAACGGCGGGGTAACTTAATTGAAGTGAAACATAAACGTCCGTGCTAATATTGACAAAATTGAAACGTCAGTGGCATTTTCGATCACGAGCATAAAGATGAGTGGTATTTGACATAGACATTAAAAAAAATTGAAATTAAGTTTGATTCAACTTGAAATTCGATGGACTTAATTGTCAAACTGGACATAAACTTAAAAGTTCGTGAGCTTATAATTATCAAGCTTGACTTGAATTTGAAAACTAGTGAGTTTATAATTATCAAGCTCCAAAGGTCAAAAGTTTATAATTTTTAAGTTCGACTTAAACTCAAAATAAAAAATTAAAGCTCGACTCGAGTTTAAAAAAGTTTGAACTTGAAACATTCTCGAACATATTTAACTCGATTGAATCTCAAACTCTAACTTAACTAAAATTCAAGCCTAAATAATTAGATACATGAAAACCTTATATTATATTTATTTCTTTAAAGGACGCATAAATGTTTATCAAATGAAGAAGAATTTGTGGACTATTGATAATGTAACGAAGATAATTGACGTGCCATAAGATTGTTAGGGTTAGCGTATGAGTCGTTCAAGGTATGGTTATCAGTCCAATTTGTTGATTCAATTTAAAAATTTAGATATCTGATCTATTTTTTAGTTTTAAAATAATTTAAATCGGATATGTGGAAATATCCAGATAGTTGAGATACTTTCTTTATTTTCTTTGTTTTTGCTAGTAATTCTCAAAGTTTATGTTTGTTTATGTGTGAGTAACTTAAATAAAATTTTCAAACAATAAATAAATAAATAAATAACGATTGTTGTGCACATCACACTGCAAAAAGATGCGAATATTGGGGCTTTCGAGTCATTAGATGTACATGTGTTCAATTCATATATTCATATAATTACTAAGCAATTAAGAGACTATATCTATTTAATTATGTAATTGAATCAGTTAAAATATTTGCTCCATTGATAAGATATTTATTATCATACTCTGGATTAGTTAATATATTTGATTACTTGTTTGTACTTAAGCTTTAAGTGTTCAAAGATGGATATTAGTGTTGGTTTCTTAGTGTATTATATTTTGATTTATTTTTTATATTTTATTATAATTCTTTTAGGATATTTTATGATACATGTCACATTCTTCCTTAAGTTTAGGAATGTAATCTGGACTATTTTTTTCGATTTGTTTGTAAACCTTTTAAATCGGATATCAAATAAATATAATATAATGCTTTTCGAATAGATCGTAAACTTTTCAAATCCAATATTAAATAATTCGTTTTGACTCGTTAAAATTTCAAATATTGGTTCAGCTTTAATAAAATAAAAAAAAGTTTGTGGAAAAGGTAAGAAACAAGTGAAATTGAATTCCGAGAATTTTTCTTCGGGCTTGCAAAAAAAAAAAAAAGATATTTTTTTTTGTCCTTGAGAACAAAGATTCTTATCGGACTAGAAGAGTATTAACACACGTAATTTTTTAAAACCACATGCAAATATATTCAAATTCGATTTGAATTGGATTCAAGTTAATTGAAATCTCATATATTATTTAAAAGTCAGTATTATTATTTTATTAAATCAAAAAACTTACAAACCATCGAGTAAGTAAAATCCAAGAGTTAATTACAAAGCATGCCACATTTAAGGCTGCAGTGATTTGTTAAAATCACAGCAATATGTGAAGTATTTCCACCTGATGTTTGAATCTTATTTGGAACGAGGAGGAATGCTTTGCTCATTCCTGAAGAAATTCTTGGGATCAACTTTGGTCTTAACAGAAACCAACCTATCGTAATTACCAGCGTAATAGCTTAAACCGTATGATTTACCGTCCTCATAATAATGCAGAGAAATTTTAATTTAGGGTATTTTTTTTCAACTGTAATATATTCACAATTCCTCGGAGAACGTTCCCTGTGGAGATACTCTATACAAAACAGCCTGAGAGTGACTTCCTTGATGCTGCTTCGATAACAGTCCTACAGATACACTTGACTGAACCTGAAGGTGACATTCTCCTCTTTTTGACCGGTCAAGAGGAAATTGATTTTGCATGCCAGTCACCTTATGAAACGATGAAAAGGCTAGGTAAAAATGTACCTGAGTTGATTATTTTACCAGTTTATAGCACCCTTCCTAGTGAAATGCAGTCTAGGATTTTTGATCCTACACCTCCAGGGAAAAGGAAGGTGGTGGTTGCAACAAATATCGCTGAGGCTTCTTTAACTATAGATGGCATATATTATGTGGTTGATCCTGGTTTTGCAAAGCAAAATGTTTATAATCCAAAACTAGGGCTTGATTCCCTGGTCATAACACCAATCTCGCAAGCATCAGCAAAGCAACATGCTGGACGTGCAGGACGTACTGGACGTGGCAAATGCTACCGTTTGTACACTGAGAGTGCATAACGAAATGAGATGTCACCTACCACAATTCCAGAAATCCAGAGGATTAATCTTGGTACGGTAACACTACAACTGAAGGCCATGGGCATAAATGATCTCCTTTCTTTTGATTTTATGGATCCCCCTGCACCCCAAGCTCTCATTTCTGCCATGGAGCAGTTGTACAGTCTAGGAGCTCTAGATGAGGAGGGACTTTTGACTAAGTTGGGTAGAAAAACGGCAGAATTTCCTCTTGATCCTCCACTATGCAAGATGTTGAGTGTAGCGATGAGATATTAACAATTATTGCAATGATCCAAACGGGAAAAGCAAGCTCAGGCTGATCAGAAGAGGGCCAAAATTTTCCATCCCGAGGGAGATCATTTGATTCTACTTGATGTAAATGAAGCTTGGAAAGAAAAGAACTTTTCAGGGCCTTGGTGTTTCGAAAATTTTGTTCAGTCTAGATCCTTGACGAGGGCACAGGATGTCAGAAAACAGCTTGACATCATGGACAAGTATGTTCATCTAGTTTTTGCCTTTGCAAATTGTCTCTGGTTTTCATAATTCCATTCATGATTAAGGTTCTATGATTTTAACGGTGTCCTGATGTCTTGTAGGTTACTTTCTTGCATAGTTTAGGGCTTATTTACTCTTTTTAACATTTTTTGTCACCCCTAGTTGTACAAACCTTACTTATATTTGACATGATTATTACTACAAAGATAAGCACGTAACACCAAATTCCTAAGCTACACGCTTTCTATGTTTCTTACTTTTGGGTGCTATATGCTAGGAACTGTGGATTTGCCCTTAGAAAAATGCAAATTGAATTGTGAATGTCTTCTTTGAACTTTCTTTATTGCTTTTTATGAATCATGGTAGCCTCCTAGTACTAATCTGGACACACTCAATGTTAGCATTGACCAATCATATTTTCCCATTCATTTGATTCATTCTTCTGTTCGAATCTTTAATGTTCACTAGTATGATTCTTGATCTATCCTTTTAAGTCGTTAAAAGTTATTACTCGAGTTTGAAGTTGTAACAGGAAAGCTGATGTTTTTTTTTCAGGTACAAATTGGACGTAGTGAGTGCTGGAAAGAACTTTACAAAGATCAGGAAAACTATCACGGCAGGATTCTTTTTCCATGCTGCCAGGAAAGACCCACAGGGAGGATATAAAACACTGGTGGAGAATCAACCTGTTTATATACACACCCAAGCAGTGCCCTTTTTCAGAGACAACCGGACTGGGTGATATACCACGAACTGGTAATGACTACAAAGGAGTACATGTGAGAGGTAACAGTGGTAGATCCGAAGTGGCTGGTTGAACTTGCACCTAGGTTCTTCTAAGTCGCCGATCCCACAAAAATGAGCAAGCGGAAATGTCAAGAACGAATCGAACCGCTTTATGATAGATATCACGAACCAAATTCTTGGCGGCTTAGTAGACGAAGAGCTTGATATGTTTCCTTGTATTTTTTTTTCTCAGAGACTTACTGTCGGTTGCCACTAGATCATTTGCTTGTTTGCAATTGTGTTAATGTCCACAACTTGTATAAAGTGTACTTTATTGCTGACTCAGTTGCTGCTGCTCCCATGTACAAGTGCTTTGAAAGGGTACATTTTAAGATTCTACATTCTATAAGTGAACATTGAAATATAAATTCATTCTAAATTATAAAGTGTATTGAACGGGTATTGATAAACTATAAATGCATGAAATATAGATTCATTCTAAATTATTCCATAAGTTCACTGAAAGAAAACTATTTATCCCTACCATGGATATTCATTGCGCCAAGTTTGGTTATTATTGCTGAAGTAAAACCCATCGCTCCTCACCGACCAAAAGCAGGTGTCTTGATGCTCTAAGCACCGGTCTTCGTCTCTGGTGGCCTTGAAAAGATCGAAAGTTCCATTCTTGAGAAAATTCTCCCACCGTTCGTAGCAGAAAAACAGTGTGGTTCGGAAAAAGTTGATCTTCGTATCCCAGGTGTAGACCTCGCCGTTCAACATGGCTTTGGGCCCAATATCTCGGTCACCGGACTTGCAATGCACAAAAAGCTGTGGCGCGTCTGGTGAAGGTAAATGAAATGTATCTTTAGGCAAATCATTGGTGATGATGATATGGTAGTTTTTGAACAGCATATCTTGCCTCACTGCAAGTGCCCATGGATACGTCGTCAAGAGCACCAGCAGCAAGAAGACAATGTTCTCGAGGTTGGCCATTGTCTGTGATGAGAAATGGTATGTTCTACCACAATATGATTTTGAATAATATTTATGGAATTCAATGCTTCTCTGACATCAAACGATATTTAAGTTTATGGTATCAAAATTATGATATTCTGATTCTTACATGCAGAAAATCGGCAAATAGTATTACTATGATTTGACTATTAATAATTATGGGTATCTAATAGATTTACTCTTGAATTATGGACTAATATAACAACCAACCAACCCAATTACAAGAACATTAGCATTGTATGGGTGGAGATCTGCTTCGGCCTCTTAAAGGAGGGAATAAAATTCTCCTGCCCCATTATATGCCCCTATAAGTGCCCCACCAATTAAATTAAATTAAAACATGTGTAATAATACTAACCAGCACACTAACGGAAGTTTGTCCTCATTATTATTTTCCATTCTAATGTTTTTCTAGTTTTTTTTGTCGTGTCACTGATAACTTTTTTTAATATATGTTGTGAATTTCAGTTAATTTATTTTATATAATTTTATTTTTTTATTCTTAAATTATATCTTTTATCTAAAGTTAAAGTTCATCCAATTATTTTTAAACAAATCTTCAAAATTACCAAAAACGTGACACGGTTCTTAACGATGATTTTTAACGGCCAACACTTAAAATTATTACGTTAGAAATATGAGGTACCTATTTGTTGGTTCATCATTGAGTGAACTTTCTCTGTCACTCGAGAAACAACATTCCTCATCTTCTAACTGCCTCATATAGATTTCTTCCTCCAAATCACCATGAAGGAAAGCTGTCTTTACATCTAACTGCTCAAGATGTAGATTCTCTGCAGCTGCAATTTTCAACACCAGTCGGATTGTAGACAGTTTCACGACTGGAGAGAAAAATTCATTGTAGTCAATACCTTCTTTTTGCTGAATACCTTTGACAACCAATCTTGCTTTGTAGCGTTTGCTCCCATCGTGCTCTTCTTTAATCTTGTAAATACCCTAAAGTTCAATGACACAATTTGGTAATTATCCCTTTGCCAATTTCAACAAAATTAGGAAGCCCACCTTTGAATTTTTAAGCAGTCGCCAGCTGCTAGCTCTTTTCTTTAACCAACAATCTTCCACTTGAAGATTGATTTTAATCTGTCTTCACACCTCGATCAATGTAGCAACATTTCTAGTCTTGTTACTCAAGCATACCAACTGAAGCTGAACACAACTTCAGTTTGTCCGTAGTCACCGTCTTTGTTAATATGTCTGCCGGATTTTGAGCTACACTAATCTTTTCAAGTTTCAAAATCCCATATTCCAGAAGAGACCAGATAAAATGATATTGCAATTATATGTGCTTCGTCCTGGAATTAAAAGACGGATTCTTTGCTAGATGGATATCACTTTAACTATCGCAATACAAGACATTGTTTTCTTGTTTCTTGCCTAACTCTTCCAAGAAACTTTGGAGCCAAACCATCTCCTTGCTGGCTTCCGTAACAGCGACATATTTTACTTCAGTTGTAGAGAGAGTAACTATCTTCTGTAGTTGAGAAACCCAACTCACTTTGCACCTTCGGCTTGACGGCTTTATCTCTTGCTATCGCACCAGGTCCCTTCTTGTTCTCGACTGCTTTGATACCCGCAGTCTCGTCACGTCTCAATCTTGGATTGACTACTTGAGAACTTGTAGTCGCACCATGTCTTGTTCCTTGCTTGGCCGCATTGATCCCCTCAATCGGACCAAGTATTTTCCCTGACTTGGCAGCTTTAACACTTGCAACAGCGCCAATTCTCGCTACTTCTCCTTCTCCCATCCTCTTCGTGATGGTTGTAAGGCGACGCTTCTCGGGACATCCTCTAATCAAATGAGGACCATCACAGAAGTAACATTTTAATTTTTCCTTGCTCCATTCTTCTTCACACCAAACTTAGCCTTGCCATTCTTTCCCGATGGTTTTCCTTGGCTACGAACAATCGATGGCTCACATTGACCATTCGAAGAGCTTCCTCTATCATCTCCCCGCTGCACCTTTTCGCACTCTCCCCCATTATTGCCACTATCTCTGGGCATGGGCCTGGATGACACATCGCTACTTGGCTTGACACCTGCAAGCTCAGTCAGCTTTCCGGCTACAGCTATGACCTCCGAAAGTCTCTCGGCATCACCTTGCTCTCCCCCGAGCATTGCCCCTGGTCTAATCCTTCCAAGAAGGTCTTGAGTGCACCATTCAACATCTCAATTTTCACTATTCACAAAATTTACTATTCACGTAAATAGTAACCTCACAGAAAAATTGACAAAATTCACAACCAAAACTCATGATATCAGTTGTTGGGAAATTTACAAATGTCACTATTTTTACGGAAAATTCTTTAAACAATAAAATATTTTTGAGACAAAGTTTGGACACTTGTTTTTATATTAAGACTATACTAAATTATGAGTATAAAGTTGAATTATTATCTTGAGTGGTCATAGTTTCGTATTAGCACGAAAGACAAAAGTTCAAGCAAGAGATAACAAAATGTTGACTATTGTGTTGGAAACTTATATTCGGGAAGATTTGTACTAATTAATAATATTATAAAAATATTAACACGATGCGTATATACTCTTATTTATTATACATGGATTAAAACGATGTGCTTAAACTACAAGCAATAATAAAAGGCAAGAGAAATTAAAATCTAGAATATATTTCGCTTTTATTTTATTGTTTTGTGTCATAGAAGACAACTGTTTCAATGACTTGCTCGCACCGGCAATGGAGGTATGCTTTGTTCGTTCTTGAAGAAATTTTCAGGGTCTATCATGGCTTTCACTCTGGTTAGTCTTATGAAGTTGTTCTTGAAATACTTTGCCCCGTATTCTTTGGCAACCTCAAAGTCCGTCTCCCCACTTTCGTTGCTACCGATGTCGAGATCTCGGTAGTTGAGGAATGCTTCCCTTGGACGGCTCGATGCGTACGGGGCCATCGCACCATACAACCTTCTCGACAGCTGGACGTATCGGCCAGCGGCGTCAATGCCGCCGTCGGACTCGGACCATGTCACTCCGTATAGTACCATGAAAAGATTCCCACCACGGTGTGCGAAGGCAGTTTCCGAATCTGAAATCTCTTCCATTCTTCCGCCATAAGGGTTCATTTGGACGAAGATGTCTTTAATGTCCAGCAACGCTTCCCATAACGTCTCCAACCCTTGTTTAGGAATCACTGCTTTGTAATAATCCGACTTGCTCTTGGAAAACGATCGGTCCACTTGCACTCTATTGAGCAACTCATCAATGGAGGTTCCATTCGGAAAACCTGCCCAGTATAAAGTCGATTCGACCCAACTAATCTCTAAACAATCACTTCGTTGTAAACCCAATTCGGGAAAGTCTGTGTTCATCAGTTGTATAAGTTCATCAGTTTTCCCTAGAAAATGGCCGATGAATGAAATGCTAACGGTTCTATTGTTGCCTCCATTGTTAATAGGTTGAGGCTGGAGTCTAATAAAGAGATCTTTTGGCAGTTTTGGCGCAACTTGTTGCCAACGATAAGCGAGCTCCGTTGCGCCTTGTTCCAATGTCCTTTGCACGGTGAATACTGTCACCATAGGTGGAACCCGGACCAGCTTGACCCTCCATGAAAGGATGATTCCAAAGCTGGTTGTTCCACCTCCTCTTATCGCCCAGAATACGTCTTCTCCCATTGATTCACGGTTACGGATCCTTCCATTGGCATCAATCAACTGTGCGTCGATGACATTATCAATGGAGAGTCCGTATTTTCTCATAAGAAACCCATAACCGCCACCACTAAAGTGTCCACCGATGCCAAGGGTAGTGCAAACTCCGGATGGGAACCCATGAACATTGCTTTTCTCGGCTATTCTATAATAAAGTTCACCGGTTGTTGCCCCAGCCTGAACCCACGCCGTCTCACTCTCCATATCTATATCGATAGAATGGAGATTGAACATGTCGAGAATGACAAATGGCACGCCAGAAGTGTACGAAAGTCCCTCGAAATCATGACCGCCGCTTCGAATCCTTACTTGGAAACCGTAGCGCTTGGCGCAAACGACGGTGGCTTGAGCATGAGATGGATGTAGGGCAGTTATAATGGCTACTGGTCTAGAGGTTGTAGACAAGAAGATTCGAAGGTTATTTGCACGTAACTGGTAAATATATTCGAATGATGAATTGTTGGGCGTTAATATGACATCTGCAATAGGAAATGAGGGATCGGAATGTGTAGGAAGACATCCAACAAAACTATCAAAGTCAACTGAATTGTTAGATGCCACCAATGAAATTGATAACAAAACCAATATCAAAACAATGAAAATGGTGGAAATTGATGCTTTCATTTTTTTCCTGAAAAATGTTGAGATATTTAGATGGTATTGATTCATTTGTTCGTAAGGTTCAATGGCGTATATATAGATATATTGAGGGGAGCGGCGGCTGGCTGCATTGGGATAAACTCAGGCTATCTCCAAGTGAACCAATCCTCTGCCCCTTTTACCTACCTCTATGCATGCCCCATGATTTTCATTAGTCCACGTGTAAGACTAAATTTAATCAAGATAATGTTTTTACTTTTCGTAATTAAACAATTCAACAATTGAAATCATTAATCGTATCCACACGTAAAAGATATGACATGTGGACTTTTAGGGTTGTCGAAAGTCCACTAATTAGAAAATACAAGGCAAGGAACTAAACTAATAGGCACATACAGTAGAAGGCAAAATCATATGTTGTATTAATTTACAGGGTAAAGTAGGCAAATGATCTCTCGAGTATAGGATGTTATTTTGTTGAGTTATTGATTTTTAAAAGTTACAAAGTGATACTCGATTATAGGATGTTGTTTTGTTCAGTCTTCCGACTATTAAAAGTTACAAATGATCACTCGACTATCTATATGTTCCAAACTCATTCTTTTATGTTAAAATTTGATGTTAATATCAATATCAATTGGACTTTAACCTATTGATTGAGATATAATAAAATATTATCTCAAAATCTCAATTGATTATCATATCACAGTTAGCATGTTAACGTTCAGCTTAGACGACCGTCAATTTTTTAACCAAAAAAGATGAGTTTAGAACATATGAATTGTCGAGTGATCATTTTGTTATTTTTAATAGTTGAGGGACTCAATAAAGCAACGCCCTATAGTCATAGGATCATTTCATAACTTTTAATAGTCAGATAACTCAACAAAGCAACATCCTATATGTAACCTCCTAGACTCGGCCTGGATGTTTCGACCAAATCTTGGAGACCAAACTAATTCAAGTTAACAGAAGTCATGAACTTTCAAATTATAACATGCATCATCAAGAAATCGGTCTAAATCTATAAATTGAATATGAGTTCATAATACGTACTATAATACAAGTTAAAAGTCCAAAATATGTAAAAACATAGTATCCCAAAGTCCCATTTAAAAATATATAGAAAATAAACGAAAAATAAATAATATAAATTCTAAAAATGTCCATACGATGTCTGAAAGGTAAACTTGATACTAAATGATCCTCTAAGTACAGGTTGTAATCCTAAAACTTGAATAGATCTTAAAAAGAAATAAACTAGAAAGTAAAGCATATATGTCATAATGATGCAATTTAAATTCATACATCAATAAACTAATTGACCATTACTAGAAATATATGATAGGAATTCACACAACTTTACCTTTCGTCGCAGATAATAGGATGAGGATGTTACTCTCCGTAGAGATTCCCAATCAGAAATATAAGTCAAAATGGGGGTTTAACCCTCTGAAAGAGAATCCTAAACAGAAACAGGATGGAGATTAGACCTGGCAAATTTGACATGAACCCGATTACCCAAATCGAGACCCAAAATATACCCAAACATGATGACCCAAATTTGACCCGAAACCTAAAAAACCGAATCGAACAGAAAGTGACACAAATTTTTATTCAAACCAAAATTAATCGAACTAAAATTAACCTGAATTGACCCAAAACCGACATGAATTTAACCAAACCAAAAGTAACATGAATCGAAAGAAGCCGAACTGAAAATAACCTGAACCAAAATTAACCAGAATTTAATTTACCCAAACCAGATCTTTTTACAAAACTATATCAATAATTCTATATATACTTGATTTGACTTATACCCAACCCATTTGAATTGACATGAAGATCCAAAGTCGACCTAAATTGAAAATAATTGATCGAATATTGAACTAACATGAAAATCAACCGATTTGACTTGATCTGACCCAAAATCAACTGATCTGATATTGACCCGACCTGATACCCGAACCAACCTGACTTACTATAGACCCGAATAAAATTGAAACCCGAAATGATCCGATCCAACACAAACCTGACCCAAATTAAGTCTAAATCGAAATGACCCAAATTGAACCCGATTTGAATGCCACCTCTAAATTGGGGATATAATCCCATGCAGAAACATAATGAGAATATGATCCCATGTAAAAACAGGAAAGGGATATAAACCCATGGAGGATCAAAAGGAATTTATAATCCCATACAGAATCATGATGGGGATATAATCCTATGTAGAATGACAGAAATGCATAAATATTCAAATTAATAGTGATGCAACATTAATCAGAATTCAAATATATTATAGATATACATAATTAGATTAATGCGTACATATATTAACATATAGCATATCAACATAAAATATTAAATGTAACAACATGCCAAAGCTCCACTCTTCCCACGATATATAGTACTAGGTCTGTGTGTAACACCCAAAATTTTAGTTAGTGAACAAAATATAAATTTTGAAAGTTTAGTGTCCAGAGTATAAAGTTTAGAAAAGTTCAAGGACCTAAAAGGTAAATTTCAAAAGTTTAGGGATCAAAATTATAATTTTCAAAAGATAAGTGTTTTGACCCCATAAATGAATATTTCACCCCAAGAATGAAGTTTTGGTGGGAATCAGTTTTTTGATCCAGAGCTTATGTTAAAAATTGTAAAGTGTTAAAGTTTGGTAAAATTCGGTAAATCGGATCGAACATAAATTTTGAGAAAATTTGAAGGATATTAAATTAAGCTTAGAAATATTATTTCCATATTTTAAAATGATGGAAAATAATATGGACCATTGGATTTGAGAATTTATTTTCATGTTCAATTTGGACCGTAGGATGAAAATGGCAAGATTGAAATTCTTGGAAAGTTGCATGGATGAAGTTGTCAAGGGAATAATATTTCGTTCATATTTGACTTTGAAAGATGATAACCAACATGTGGCTTAATATGGATGTAATTATCAAGTTTGATTAATGGTAAAATTGTCATTTCCTAATTAAAAGAATTTTAAATTCATTTAAGCTTAATAAATTACAAATTAACATGAATTTAACTAGGAATTTCATGAAAATAAGGCCTTCTTCAACCTCCATTTCTTGCTCTTATAACCTATGTAAGAGAAATTTTATTTTTCATTTTTGAGCAATTTCCTTTGTATTTTGGATTGAACCGTGAAATATAAAATTGTTCTATTCGAAAAGCTCTATCATTTGGTACCTTTATTGCGTGCTAATATTGCTTGAATGTTAAGTTTCCAAATTTTAGGGTTTATCTTCATATTAAGGTTTTATGAATCGATGATGGATTTCGAGGTTGTTGAGATTGTAGAATCATTTTCAAGCTTGTTTAATGATCGAAACCATCTATAAATGCTATATTGATTTTTGGCCTAAACCTTAAATTAAGGAAAGTTTGTGATTTGATCAAATTGAGTTAGAGGTTTGATTGTAGAGATTTTAAAATATTGAATAGAGGTTGATTTCATGCTTGAATCAAATTGAAATTAATTGAAATCATGAAACCCTACCCCCTTAACATTCAACCTAAGCTTTTGGATGTGAGAAAAAATATACAAGGGTTAGAAATGATGTAAGAAGGATCCTACAAGCTATAGAAAGTTATTTGAAACAATTTGTAATTTTGAGAAAGTTAGGGGACCTATTTGAAAATCTTGAAAAGTTATGGGGTTTATGTATAATTATTTAATACATGAAGTACAATGATGGAAATTAATGTTAGAGTGATGAATTTGGTGTTAGAATGTGAAATTTGACTATTTTTGGAACTTGTCAAAGTTTGAGTAATAAATGGCAAATATTGAGAAAGTTAGTGACTTAAGTGGTAATAATATAAATTTTGAGGTATTGGGCTGGAAATTAGATGCTGGAAATTTAATAAAGTTGTTTGAGACTTGAATTGAAGTAAAAGGGCAAATGACTATTTAGAATAAAATGTAAAAGTTGAGATAAATTCTAAAAGAATTCATAATTAGTGGTTAAAATGGAAATTTGAAAAAGGTTATGTGAAGTTTGGGTGAATTTGGATAAAAAGGGAATTGGATGGTCAACTTGAAGTGTTAAAGTCAATATATATTGTATGACATAGAATTAGTATCAAATGAGCATCGAAAGATTTTTAGGAATTTATTTTCTATTATGAGCCTATGTTAGTGAGATTTTAACATGTGGTTTGAAATGAACATGTTTTGTAAATGATGTTCATTTAGATTGTGTGCAAGATCAAACAATTTTAAAGTTAATGAGAGCTTAAGGATGAAATGTGAATTTCTAAGGAAAGTTGCAAGCTAAGGACTCCAGGTAAGTGCATATTTAATTTGTATTTATGATATCGTGCAAACATTGGCTTGTGATGAGCTAGTGAAGGAGTTATTATGGTAAGAAGTGACTCCTAAATGTTATGAAATTTTGTGATTCATGCATATATATTTATTTGGTATGCTAATAGAATTAGTGACTTAGCTGAAAATATGAGTTAGTGAAATCTGCCCAGATTTATGTTCTAAACATTAAGTTTAGAAGATCACCATAAATTCTATAAAAATGATTAGAGGATAATTTTTATGTCATTGGATTTGTACATCAGTCTATTATTTTTGAGAACAAACAGAAACTGATTTCAATAATTATACAAAAAGATATGAATTTTTAATCGAGGATATGTCAGAAAACAAGACAACAGATTCTGCTCAAAGCAGCCTCTGTAAGTCAACTTTGAAAATTCACTATAAATTGTACAAGGTGAACTAGAAGGAGTTCCTTATATGGTTAGATTCTCATTCAAGTCTAGTTTCCATTTGTATAAACGAAATAAATTTTAAATGTTTATATTAAAGCAACATAATATTTCTTTAAAGGTAGTGCAAACTGCCAACATATGAAACTTGTCATAAGTTATTTCATGTTACTCCTGTATTATATGCTATTATAAATGTTAGACAAGAATCAACTTTATTACATTTGGCATGACAGTTAAGATTATTTATTTCATAAAGAATATGGTGTGTTTATGTTCAAGAAAGGTAATTGATGATGATTATGATATGTAAATGTTATGCAAAAATGAAATGTTTAGGGTATGAACTGCCCATTATATTATGATATGAAAAATCATTTACATCGATATATTGATATCTTTGATATTAAATAACATAAAATAGTTAATAGAATAACCCATTGTATGTTGCATTGAGAGTCTTAGGTACACTTGGCATGCCAGGAAGTTGAGTAAAGTTCAAGTTAAGTCAAGCTATGGTACATTCGTGTACATTACGTATGGCACTGCTGGTGCATATGATTTGTTTTTCACTTTGAGTGCATCTTATGATGATGATTGGCACCGTGAAGTGCCTAGTGCACATATTATTTATGACTAGCATACCTTGCATTCTCATAAAAATGCATTGGGCTATGAACTTGAAAATAAGCTATGAATTAAAAATTAAATTATGAATCTGAAATAAGTTATGAGCCCGAAAACAAGTTCTGAATCTGAGAATGAGTTCTGAAATGTGAAAGTATGGATTATGAAAACGAAATGTGAAAGTGAACATGAAAGTGAAAGATGAAAATGAGAAATGAAAGTTTTGTATTGTATATGAATGAAAAAAAATATGATATGACTGTTATGTATGATATTGTTTATCATGGCTTTTATCTGACCATTATGTAAGATATTGTTTATCATGGTTTTGATAAAATCATGAGATAATGATTTTTTGGTCCTTAATGAGAAAAAATGGTTTGAATAATTCGATTTGGATATTTAGTGATTTTATTGGAATTTAAGTTAATGTTTTAAATTGTTATGATATTATTAAGTTTATATAAGTGAATATGTTGTTAAGTTATTTGATATTTACATCACTTTAGTTTGATTATAATGTCTCACTAAGTGTATATTTAACGTGTGATGATTTTCACACATAGATAAATAAGAGCAAGTGAAGGAGCTGAGTGGGCATCAATCAATAAAGAAAAAGTTACATGTATCAGAAATGACATCCTACTATTTTAAACTTTCTAGATGACACGTATAAGAATAAGAAAAGTGTAAGATATGTTATTATGGATATAAATACGAATTTAAGTTTTATGTTTTAGATAAAAACTATATTTTTACAAAGTAAAGATATATTTTAAATTAAACAGTAATTAGACAGTTTATCTTATGATATGAAACAATATAGAACCGTCTAATTGTTACCTGAAACTGATATTGATTTGGAGGCTTAAATACTATAATATGTTTTTACGTGATTACAATATTTATTAAAGAATTTAATAGGATAAATTTTAAAAGTTTAAAATTTTACTGGATTTTCAACCTTAGAATGTATGTAAAGTTATTGACATCTTTGATTTGTATTCGGGTATGTATACGGGTTAAGAGTGTTACATTTATTAGTATCAGAGCTGTAGGTTTAACCGAGTTTAGGCCTAAACTAAGCTTGTTTTAAGTCGAAAAGTTTATACATGCCACTAGGATGTTATTATTACTAATATAATGTTTATGTGATTTGATTGATGTCACTCATTACTAACAAAACTGAATAAGTGTAGTACATGTATAAAATGTCTGAAATAGAAGGTTTAAGGTAAATGATTGAATAAAAGGTTCGAGAATAGGAAGCTGGTGATAATAATATAGTTAATCATAATCCTCCTGATTAATCTGATTAAGATGATGCACCGACACAATATGAAGTGCCAATATAAGATTAATAAACTCTTGTTCATCTACAAGTACCACATTGATTAAAGAAAAGGATAATTTGATAGAATAGACTCTAAGTGATATGTGCACGACTAAACCTTTAGTCCAGAGTGCAAGGGTAAGTCATATTTGTAGCCAGTAACTATCTGTTAAAGGTTCAAATGGTTGAGTCTTGACGGACTTGATAGAATTACCTTTCGAAGGTAATTTTGACATGGATTGGTTGCTTCCCACCATGCCATAATGAATTATCGCTTAAAGCGATTGATTCAAAGAACTCGAAAGTTTATGAGATTGTAGCGGTAAGTAAATCCGTTAATTGATGTAATTTTAGCAGTAACTGTCAAGAAGTTATTCCTATAAAGTTGTTAAGTCTTCTTAATCAATATGAAGGATATGTAGAATTTCAAGGTTAGGTTGGAATATATTCAAACTAATTGAGAGTATTAGATATGTTTCTAGAAGGATTATTTGGATTACCTTCTAATTGAGATGTAAGATATAAAAAAGAGATGTTACTAGGTACTACGTTTATTTCTATAGTCTCGTATTGAGTGACTCTGATTGAGCCTAGAGAGATAAAAACATAGTTATTAGCACTATTAAGATCCAATATTTACAATACCAAGTGTGTCATCTGGGACTCACTAGTGTTATTTGTGAAAAAGAAAGACGAGTCTATGCAATTATGTATGAATTATTGTCAGTCAAAATAAGAAAAAATAAATAATAAGTATTTTTTTCGAGGATTGATGATCTTTTGATCAGTTAAAAGGTGTATTGATATTTTCTAAGATTCAAAGTCGATCTGGATATTATCAGTTAAAGATTCAAAAAGAAGATCTTCCTAAGATAGTTTTCAGAATTCATTATGGACTCTATGAGTTTACGGTAATGTCGGTTGGTTTAACGAATGTTCCTATGACATTTATGGATTTGATAAACTGAGTATTTCAGTTATACTTGGATTAATTGGTTGTAGTATTTATGATAAGTTGGTCTATTTTAACACTAAGAAAGAATACAATGCGCTTTTTTTTTGCATAATTCTCTCAACTTCTCGAGATAAAAAGTTGTATGTTAAGTTGACAAAGTGTAAATTTTGATTGTCTAAAATTGAATTCCTCGACCAGGTGGTCTTAGAATAAGGGATAAGAATAAATCTCAAGAAAATACAAGCTATAGTCGAATGATAAATTTTAAAGAGTGTTTTCGAGATTCGTAGTTTATTGAAACTTGTTGGTTACTATTGAATTGAAGGTTCATAAAGAACTTTTCGATGTTTCATTTATTTAGACTGATAAGTGACAAGGAATTTTGAGACATTAAAGAGAATACTAACAAACGTCTGGTGTAAGTGCAATCCAAATTTAAAAGGATTCTATAATTTATAGTGATGCGTCTCATAAAAGTTTGGAGATGCGTACTCATGTAAGAGGAAAAGTTATAGCTTATATTTTATATCAATTAAGAATCATAAAGAAAATTATCGAACTTAAATGTAATTTAAATCGTTTATGATAATTTGATGTAATTTTAATTCTTAACTTTTTTAATTTTAATTTTAATTTTAATTTTTAATCTGTTAAAATTAATTTTCAAGAAAAATAACTTTAGTTATAACTTATTGATATTATGTGAAAAAATTAATGTTTTCATAAATACTTTAAAAAATAATTAATAATTCCTATATAGTATACTTTAAAAAATCTGAACAAAACTAAAATTTTGAATCGACTCGAATAGTTAAACTGAAATAATTTGAAATTAAAATAAAATATTTTTTCAAATAAAATCAAATTGTATTCGTATTGTGTTGTATTGAATAACAAGAAACAAAACACTATTATATTGAATAACAATATATAAAATTCTTCGCATATAGCTCTCAGTCAACCATCAATCAAACTCATGTTATTGTCACAGACTAAACTTTTGGGTCCATGGGCATTGGCGTAAAGGTTCACAGAAGGGGTTCAATTACGCAGACTTTGGGCTTGTCGGGCATGGTGAGTTGGCCTGGTTCTTGGAAAATGCTTGCGGGTCCGTAAAGGCTCGAGATCGTGAAGGATCAAGTCCGAGGCGTCCGAGAGAAGCGACGAGGGTGTTACATGTTCGATGGGGGCAATTTTGTCGAGGCTCGTGGATTCGGACCGAGACATGTGTGAGCAAATTTCTGTAGAAGAATAATACAGAGTGTTGGGCTTGCCCAGAACCATCAGACCTGGCCCGTTCCTTGGAAGATTCCAGAAAGAATATTATTATCCAATAATTAAGGATTTAATTATGGATAATGTTTTATTTGAATTCAAATACCTTAGAGATAGAGTTCTGTTAAGGTAGGATTCAATGTAAGCCGTCGATGTACTTTGATCTAGACCGTTGGATCTTGAGGGCCTCAACTATAAATAGAGAGCTCCTCCCCTCATTTGTAATCATTCACTTCATTCATTCTCTTCAGAGTAATAAAACTCAGGCATTTACTCTTACTCTCTCTGAGTTCTTTCTTTCTAGCTTTCTAGCTTGCCGCTTTCTAGCCTTATCGGCTTGATCTCCTTTGTGCTTAAGCCTTGTGGCTTGTGTTACCGATCGGGAGGGCTGAGATAGCCTCGGGAGTGTTCTTTCCGAGTTCTTTCAAAGTGCCAAAGTGATTCAAGTCTTGGTGACTTAGAAAGTTCCCACAACGCCCGTGCTTCAGAGATCTGCTTCAACCCAGGTGGCTTGGATTAGCCCCGATTAAGTGTTATTTCCGCATTATTGTTTAACCCTTGAGGGTTTGTTCGTCGCTTAGTGAGCCAGAGACTCACAAGGACGTGGATAAGGCTGACTTAGGCGCCATTTCAACCTGGAAATCGTCTAAGTGCCGCACGAATCGTCTAGCAGAAGTCTAGCCCCGTGACAGGTGGTATCAGAGCGTTGCTGTAGCTGTAGCCCCGACACAAGTGGTGTCAGAACGAGTTGTCGGTGTAAGTAGTTTACCCGTCTGACTTAGTGGCATGCAGTGACAGAGCGAGTTGTTACTGGCAAACAACGATCGTTTTGTACGTGGTTTGGGGAAGCAAGTCAAAGCAAGTCGGAGTGTAGGTGTTGTGGATTCAACAGTGATCCGAGCTTGTCTTGTGACAAGAAGCATTTTAGCGAGGTGATGGAAGCCGTTGTGGATTCAACGAGTGTTCCAGACAGGTTGTGGAAAGGAAACGAGATGGCACAACAAAAAGGAGTTGTTCCCATAGAGGATGGCGCGGAGAGCCGTGGTGTTGGGTTTGAGCTAGAGAAACAAAGTGTGGGAGTTACCCCAGGATCACTGGAGGTGAGGATCAAAAACCTTGAGAGCTTCACGGAAGAAGCCAAGGAGGTCCAAGGAGTTATGGAGTCCCGTCTTGAACAGTTAGAATCCATGAGGGATGGGTTCAAGGATGTGGCGCAACAGAGTCTCCACGGTTGGACGTTGATAGAGATGAGTAATGCGCTCAGGGTCGAGTTGATGGCCTTGAGGGAAGAGATGGATGGGCTCAAGAGTGAGATACTCATGCGCAAAACAGTAATGAGTTATATTGGTGCGTGCAATACCTTCATCGAAGGATTTAGACCAGGGGTGATGCTTGCCAGTGAGCAAGGTGATACCCAGAGTTATTCGGAAGCCGGAGCTGTAGCCGAGTCAAGGTGCGAGCTTGCAGGAGCCAAGCCAACCGAAGATGAGTCATCCAGACCCATGCCCAAAGATAGTGGTGAAAATGGGGGAGACCATGACAAGGGACAGTGGATAGATGGCAGAGAAAACTCTTCGAGTAGCCAAGAAGTGGTATCGACTGATCGTGGTCGGATAGAGCCATCGGGGAATCATGGCAAGGCCAAGTCCGTGTTAAAGAAGAAGGTGAGTAACAAGCCTCTTAAATGCTACTTCTGTGATGGTCCTCACTTGATAAGAGGATGCCCCGAGAAGAATCGCCTTGCTGCCATTGTCAAAGGAGAAGGCAAGTCAAAAGGGGAAGTAGCCGATGATGGTGCGACTGCGGGAGTCGAAGCAGTCAAACCAGGAGCGAGGCTCGGCGCGAATGCTAGTGGTGCAGGAAAGCCGAGGGTAAACAAGCGAGATCCACTGAAGTGCTTCATATGTCAAGGAGCACATAGGGCCAAGAGTTGCCCAAACAAAGCAAAGCTCGGTGCCAATGCGAGTGGCGAAGCAACTAAGCCGAGGATAAAGAAGCGAGAGCCATTGAAGTGTTTCCGATGTGATGGAGAACACAAGGTGCGAGATTGCACCAATGAAGCAGGGCTCGGTGACAATGCGAGTGGCGAAGCAACTAAGCCGAGGGTAAAGAAGCGAGAGCCATTAAAGTGTTTCCAATGCGGTGGACAACACAAGGTGCGAGATTGCACCACCGAAGTAAAGCTCGGTGCGAAAGCTAAGGGCCAAGCTGAAGAGCCGAGGGTAAATAAGCGAGAGCAACTGGAGTGTTTCCGGTGCAAAGGTCCACACATAGTGCGGGAATGCCCAAACCGAATCAAGCAGTCCAAGGGAAAGGACAAGGTCGAGAGTAGCGAGCCTGCCAAGCTTGGTTCAATGGTGTTTACTACTGCCAAGGTTAGTCAAAACCAAAAGCAGAACGGGTTGCCCAAACCCAATTTTGCCAAGGAGCTTTCCAAGGATACCGAGGAGGTAGCCGTTGCTGTTGAAGCTGGAGTTGGCAAAGGACCAAAAGAGTCCGAGACCTTTCAAGAGCAATCGAGCTCAGTGCATGCCGAGAGTGAGGCATGGTCTAAGTTGATGAATCTTAGACATGATGGGACGTTGAAGGAGTATGTGAGAGAGTTCGAGGAACTCATGCTCCAAGTCCCAGAGTTGACTGAAGAAGATGCATTCTTCACCTTCACAGATGGATTGAAGCCATGGGCAAAGGCGACGATGGAGAGAAGGGGAATCAAGGAGTTGTCTAAAGCCTTGATAGCCGCCGAGTCCATCATAGAACTTGGATTCAAGAAGACATCAAAGAAAAAGTTGAAAGCCGAGGGTAATGGCGAAAATATTCGAGATGAGGGTCAGTCCAACAATGATGAGGAGCAAGGCTCTTCGAGTGAAGCTTGTTCGAGTGAAGTTTGTTCGAATGGTGAGCATTTGAGCATTGATCGTTCAAGTGGTGAGCACATGTCAAGAAAAGACATGGATGATGTTGGCACAAGTAAAGCGAACAAGTGCCTTACACCGAGGGCAAGAAAGGAGCAGACGAAGGGTCACCGAAGTAAGGGGCCACAAGAGTTGCAAGTTTGCCGGGATAAAGCCGAGTGGTCCGAGAGGATGGAGAAGCCCAGGATCGAGTTACCCAAGGACATGGGTAAAGATAAGGTTAGCGAGGCTGCGAGACTTGGCTCAATGAACTTGAGTTCTGCCAAGGCAAGTAGAGGCCGAAAGCAGAATAGGTTGATGTGTGCGAACATCAACGTTGCCGAACCATCGGGAGTTGCCTTAGTAGACACAGGGGCAACTGATCCATTCATGTCAAAGAAGGATGCCGACAATCTTGGTTTAAAAGCCGAACCACCGAAGGGGGCAATCAAGACTGGCAATTCTGAAGAAGTTCCAATGGAGCGGAATGTTGTTTTAAGGACTACCATCGAAGAGACAACTGAGAAGTGGTTGATGGAGTCTAAGCCTTTAAGAGACATGATGGGCGAGAACTTGCCACCCATGTAAGAGGGTGGAAGTCGCACCGGACTTCAAGTGAGGAAGTTCCGATGCGAGTAGAAACACTAGACTTCCGGATAGAAGTGTTGGTGTGTGGAGTGCCAGACTTCATGGAGTAAGAAGGGCTGACACGTAGAGTAAATGTGCTGGGGGAAATCGAGGGACATCTCAAATACATTCCAAGTGTTGAGTTTGATTCACCATCGTTGATGAGCATAGGTCGAGGACCTAACCATCTTTTTACGGAGTTATCAAAGGTTGGAAGGGACATCTGAGACTTTCAGAGTTCTTAGGGACAAGCGAGTGTTGCCGATGAATCTGAGTTGTCGTGTTGTATGTTGCCGGAATATCCAATTCTTTACCGCTGGATAAAAAAATATCCTTGTTTGGGTGAATGCAAACGGGTAGGATGGATTTCCTACGTTCGAGATGAATGCCAAGGTGTGCTAGATGGTGATAAGACATGACGGTGTTAACCAAGGCGAGGAAGCCAAGGTGTTTGTTAAAGCGTCCAAGGTGATCAAGACCAAGTGTTCTCACCTAGCGACGAGGGCGTCGCTAGATCAAGTGGGGGAGATTGTCACAGACTAAACTTTTGGGTCCATGGGCATTGGCGTAAAGGTTCACAGAAGGGGTTCAATTACGCAGACTTTGGGCTTGTCGGGCATGGTGAGTTGGCCTGGTTCTTGGAAAATGCTTGCGGGTCCGTAAAGGCTCGAGATCGTGAAGGATCAAGTCCGAGGCGTCCGAGAGAAGCGACGAGGGTGTTACATGTTCGATGGGGGCAATTTTGTCGAGGCTCGTGGATTCGGACCGAGACATGTGTGAGCAAATTTCTGTAGAAGAATAATACAGAGTGTTGGGCTTGCCCAGAACCATCAGACCTGGCCCGTTCCTTGGAAGATTCCAGAAAGAATATTATTATCCAATAATTAAGGATTTAATTATGGATAATGTTTTATTTGAATTCAAATACCTTAGAGATAGAGTTCTGTTAAGGTAGGATTCAATGTAAGCCGTCGATGTACTTTGATCTAGACCGTTGGATCTTGAGGGCCTCAACTATAAATAGAGAGCTCCTCCCCTCATTTGTAATCATTCACTTCATTCATTCTCTTCAGAGTAATAAAACTCAGGCATTTACTCTTACTCTCTCTGAGTTCTTTCTTTCTAGCTTTCTAGCTTGCCGCTTTCTAGCCTTATCGGCTTGATCTCCTTTGTGCTTAAGCCTTGTGGCTTGTGTTACCGATCGGGAGGGCTGAGATAGCCTCGGGAGTGTTCTTTCCGAGTTCTTTCAAAGTGCCAAAGTGATTCAAGTCTTGGTGACTTAGAAAGTTCCCACAACGCCCGTGCTTCAGAGATCTGCTTCAACCCAGGTGGCTTGGATTAGCCCCGATTAAGTGTTATTTCCGCATTATTGTTTAACCCTTGAGGGTTTGTTCGTCGCTTAGTGAGCCAGAGACTCACAAGGACGTGGATAAGGCTGACTTAGGCGCCATTTCAACCTGGAAATCGTCTAAGTGCCGCACGAATCGTCTAGCAGAAGTCTAGCCCCGTGACATTATACATCAATCAAACTCATGTTATACCTACGCCTAATGACGAGGCATGTACAACTCTTGAAAGTTACGTATTGAACTTTGATAAGTGGCGGATCGTTTACAATTTTCCTTGCATTATTCTATTTTTTAATTAAACAAGTAATTTTTTTTATACAATTAGCATTATTGATTGTATCTACAAATAGATATGAGCCTTGGACCGACCTGATCAGCAGCTTTCAGCTAGAGTAGGGATGAAATTCATATAATTTGTATCAAATCTATATAATAAAGGTTTAATATAAAAATAAGTAATTAAATTTTATTTAGAAAAACGTTTTAATATTTAAAGAATTTTTTATTAAAATTAGTTATCTAACGTTTTCTCAGTTATATTTTTAGGTGCCTATCACTTATTTTTTAATTTTTTAACAATACAAATATTATTTTTAATTAAAAAAATAAAAAGTTTAATTTATTTAAAAAACCCAACTTTTTACTAAAAATATAAAAACCCCCTAAAACGGTCGTCGACCATCTTCGGCCACGTCGAATGGTTGGATTTTGATCGCAATTGCACAGTCGCTCGAATGGTGGCAACGATGTGGCTTATAGATGTAGAAATTGACCGGAATCGACGAAGAACGATGGCGGTTGTTTAAAAATCGACAAACCTTTGAATACTTCTCTACAGAAAACAGTGGCATGTTACGATGAAAGGTGAACGGGGGTTTGATCGAGGGTCGACACCGGTTCCGTTGATGTTGGCGGTGATTGTCACCGCCGTCCAGTTGGCCGACATAGAAGGGGAAAGGGGAGAAGGCACGGGGGAGCTAGGTGTTTGGTTTTTTTACAAAAATATTTTTACTTTTAAATAAATTCTCAAAATCACTAAAACGTGACACGGTTTTTAACGGTCATTTAATGGTGATTTTTAACGGCGGGCATTTAAAAGTATTACGTTAGAAACATGATGCATCTATTGTTACGAAAAAAATCTTTAGACACTAAAATGTTTTTTAAGGAAAATTTGGACACTTATTTTTATATTAAAACTATAATAAATTATGAGTATAAAGTTGAATTATTATCTTGCGTGGTCATAGTTTCGTATTAACACGAAAGACAAAAGTTCAAGCAAGAGATAACAAAATGTTGACTATGTGTTGGAAACTTATAATCGG
Organism: Hibiscus syriacus; assembly: GCF_006381635.1. Taxonomy (NCBI): domain Eukaryota; kingdom Viridiplantae; phylum Streptophyta; class Magnoliopsida; order Malvales; family Malvaceae; genus Hibiscus; species Hibiscus syriacus. The sequence continues at coordinate 41,136 of NW_024063397.1, read as the reverse complement.
AAAGATTTGAACTAATTAATAATATTATAAAAATATTAACACGATGTGTATAAACTCTTATTTATTATACATGGATTAAAACGATGTGTTTAAACTACAAGCAATAATAAGAGGCAAGAGAAATTAAAATCTAGAATATATTTTGCTTTTATTTTATTGTTTTGTGTCATAGAAGACAAATGTTTCAAAGATTTTGTTACGCCCCTAGAGACTAGGCCGAGACATGTACGCTTGAGATCGGGACAGAGGTTCTCAAGAACGTGTTGGGCGTGACTAGTCTATCAGACTTGGCCCAAAATGTTGAAATTGCAAAAGGGCTCGAGCCTGTTCATACTTACTGTACAAATAAGGAAAGTGGCACCTTATCAGATTGTGTCCACATAGGCAGCACATATATGGCAAGAGACAACAAATCAAAAGAGATTGTGGGGGAATTTTACCATATCAAGTGTGATAAGCCATCCAAGGAAAGAATCAGACTAATTGATGTGATGAGATGGTGGTTTGGGTGCCTTCCCTTAAATAGTGGATTTGATTAGATGGTGATTGATTAAGTTTTCTTGGATACAAAGATTTGTAATTAATAGGGCTCATCTTAGCCATTGATTTAGATTTATCTTAGTCGTTGATGTAAATAGATCTAAGCCATTGATTTAGAGGGAGCTCAACTATAAATAGAGAGTCTCTCCTCCTCATTTGTAACATCTCATTCCATTCATTCTCTTGGGAGAGTAATAAAGTTCTGAGACATTTATTCTATTTCTTGCGTGCTTTGTTCTCAAGTCTCTTTTTGTTGTTACCTCTCTTGGTCGCTAGGAGTAGTCACGCTTGTGTTTTCACTTCCATACCATAGTTCAACCTTTGTGGCTTGGAGTAGCTACATTGGTGTTAAAGCTTCTGTATCTTAGAAGCCTTGAGGGCTTGGTTCCAACCTTAGTGAGTTTGCATGCTCACTAGGCTTAAGTAAGGATTACTTAGTTGCAAAGAAGATCTAGAAGTATCAAGAAGCGTCTAAGGCTGCACGTACGTCAGACCTTAACTCTGATATTGCGATAGTTGGGCTTAAAGGTTTCGAGGGCGTGACAAATGGTATCAGAGTGAGTTTGTTGTAGTAAACGCCAAGTTTTCAAGTTGGTTTTAAAAGAGATGAAATCATAAAACCAAGAGGAGGTCCCAATTTCTGTTGTGGAAGTCGAGACTCGTGCTGTTGTTGAGAAGAAGCGAGAAAATTGTAGGGATACTCTTTCTTCTTTGGAGAAAATGGTCACCAAGTTGGAGGTATTGGAAAGCCAGACCCGATGAGAGGTGCAAGAGCTTCTCGACGAGTTCAGTGACAAGACGGTTTGTGAATGTGAGTCGATTAGAGTCGAGGTGGAGGCTCTAAGGCAAGAGATAAGTGAAGTTAATAACACCATGGAGGATATAACTCAACGCATCCTAAGGTTGGAGGCTGCTAAGGAGGGACTCGATGCAGAGACTCAAGAAGTCATCAATGACATGGCCGAGAAGGTTGATGAGCAGACGAAGGGTCTCAATATCATGTTTTTTAGCCATGAAAGTGGACATGATGCAAGAGATGAAGGAGATCCAAAGTGTGGTATTGGTTTACAAGGTTGTTGTGATGAATGAGGCGCTAGGAGAAGCACCAACGGTAAAACCCAAGATCGATGTTCCGAAGCCGAAGGAGTTCAGGGGAACCTACTCGACACATGAAGTGGATAACTTTATTTAGAGTATGAAACAATACTTTCGAGGAATGGATGTCGAGGATGAAGCCACTAAGGTAAATACGACTTCCAATTACTTAACTGATGTTGTTCTTTTATGGTGGATACGTAGATACTCTGAGGGGACGGACCAAGAGATCCCAATGAAGAAATGGGAGGAGTTCAAATTAGAGTTCAAGGAACAGTTCTACCCCAAGCACGTCGAACTTGAGGCACTAAAAAAGCTACAACAACTGATGCATGATGGTTCCATTCAGGAGTATGTGAAATGATTCATAGAACTCAAACTGCAAATCCCGACCATGAGCGAAGATGAAAGATTCTACGCCTTCATGGTCGGCTTACAACGATGGGTCGAGATGGAGATCCAACGGATGGATGTCCACAACCTTTCTAAAGTGCTAATCATAGCCGAGGCTATAACACAGTTTGAGATTGTGAAAAGTGATCCAAAGTAGAGATACAAGTGCAATGATGGGGGAGATAGAGAGAAGTCATCGAGAGATGAATCCGAATATCGTCAAAAGAACGAGGGACCGCTAAGGAATGGATGATCCGAATGACTCCATATAAAAGGCAAGTTCAGGTCATCTGGTGACAGAGACAGAGACCAAGAGAAGAACATATAACATCTTACGAGCTACCTTTGTGGGGGCAAGCATATGTTAAGGGATTTCCCGAAGAGGGACAAGTTGGCTGCCATCTTGAGTAAGGAGGACAAGCCAGAGGTAGCCACAATTGGCATAATTAGAAGTATCAAGGCAACCAAGCCGAAAGGAGAAGTAGAGCAACCGAGGTACCACCAAGGTGAGGGGTTACATGGTTGTAGGGATCGATCCAAGGTGTCCAAGGAGGTGGACGAGCTTACAGATGATGAGGTTATGAGGCTTGGCACGATGATCCTAAGTTCTGTCAAGGCGAATGGGAGTCAGAAGTAAAAAAGGGTTGATGTATGTGGACATCAATGTTGCGGGACGGTCGAAGAGTGCTCTGGTGGACACTGGGGTAACCGATCTATTTATGTCCAAGAGAGCTGTTGATAATCTTGGTCTATGAGTGGAGAAGACAAATGGGATGATTAAGACTTTCAACTCCGAGGGAGTATCAGTTGCTGGAGAGGTACGAAAGATTGAACTACATATTGGGGAATGGAAGTGTGGACTTGAAGGTAGTCCCATTGGATGATTTTGATTTTGTGATCGATCTAAGTTTTCTTGACTGTGTTAAAGCTTTCATTTTCCCCTACATCAATATTTTAACCATCCTTGATCCCAAACAACAATACGTTACGCCTTTGAAACGAGATAAGGGAAAATTGATCAAGGGATTTACAACCATCCAGTTTGTTGAAGATGTTCCAAATGAGGCGAACATCCTGGAAGGGATGATGGGGCCCGAGCTCTCAAAGGAAATAGAGTCACCACTAATGGGTGAGGTGGTAGAGGCGCCTGTTTAAGGTGGAAGATCTACTGCAACAAGGGACACCGAACTTCAAAGGAGAAGTGTCGATGAATGGAGCATCAGACTCTTAGGAGAGAGAAGGGCTGATGCATTTTTTGGGAGAATACAATCGAAAGAGACAAGGTACATCTCGAACACAACTCTTGTGTTGTTAAGTCTAATTTCCCATCTTTAGTGATTCTAGGTTAAGAAGAACCTCACCATAAAATGAGAACAATCAAAGGTTAGAAATGACCAAGGGAGTCATCCAAGCCTTACCAAATGATCGAGGTGGTCCGTTCGGAGGAAAGTGTTGACGGGTAGGAAAAGGTTCCTACAATGGAGGTGTATGTAATGAGACAAAAGAGTACAAGGTTACATGGTGGAAAAATCTAAGGTAAGTACTCTATATGGGGGGACCGTAACAAGCCAAGACCGCGGAAAGAAATCGAGATGGGCAAATCCAAGTACATTCCAATAGTGCAACAAGGGCATCGCTAGGTTTGGTTGGGAAGAATGTCACGCTCCTAGAGATTCGACCCAAGACATGTGCGTTAAAGATCAGGACAGAGGTTATCAAGAAGGTTTTGGGCTTGAGTAGTCCATCAGACTTGGCCCAAAACGTGAAAAGTGCAAAAAGGCCCGGGCTTGTTCACACTGACCATACAAACAAGGAAAATGGAACCTTATCAGATTGTGTCCACATAAGCAGCGCAAATATGGAAAGTGACAACAAATCAAAAGAGATTGAGGGGAATCATACCATATAAAGTATGATCAGCCATCCAAGGAAAGAATCATACTAATTGATGTGATGAGATGGTGGTTTAGGTACATTCCCTTAAATAGGGGATTTGATTAGATGGTGATTGATAGAGTTTCCTTAAATACAAAGATTTTTAATTAATAGGGCTCATCTTAGCCATTGATTTATATTGATCTTATCCATCCATTTTAACGGAATTCAACTATAAATATAGGTCTTCCCCACCTCATTTGTACTCACTTTGCTTTTCATTTCATTTAGTGGAATACAAAGAGAATTAACCCAACTCTCTCTCTTGTTTGTTTGAGTTATCTCCTTCCCAAGTTCTTTTGTGCTTCTGTGTTGTACTAAGCCTTCTAGCTTAGTGTTTTTCAGGCTAACTTAGGTGAAAAACGCCCAAGGTGGTTTTGAAGCATCTAAGGCCATAAATTCCCGAGTTTAAGGCTCCAAGGGCGTGATAAATTGCTCGCACCAGTAATGGAGGTATGTTTTGTTTGTTCTTGAAGAAATTTTTAGGGTCTATCATGGCTTTCACACTGGTGAGTCTTATAAAGATGTTCTTGAAATACTTTTTCATGTATTCTTTGACAACCTCAAAGTTTGACTCCCTACTTTTATTACTACCGATGTCAAGATCTCGGTAGTTGATGAATGTTTCCTTTGGACGACTCAATGCGTACGGGGCCATCACACTATATAACCTTATCGATAGCTCGATGTATCGGCCAACAACGTCAATATCCATTATCAGACTCAAACAATGTCATTCTGTATAGCACTATGAAAAGATTCCCACCATGGAGTGCGAAGGCAGTTTCTGAATATGAAATCTATTCCATTCTCCCGCCATGAGGGTTCATTTGGACGAAGATTTCTTCAATGTCCACCAACGCTTCCCATAACGTCTCTAACCCTTTTTTAGGAATCACAGCTTTGTAATAATCCAACTTGCTCTTGGAAAATGATCGGTCCACTTGCACTCTATTGAGCAACTCATCAATAGAGGTTCCATTCAGAAAACCTGCCCAGTATAAAGTCGATTCGACCCAACTCGTCTCTAAACAATCACTTCTTTGTAAACCCAATTAGGGAAAGTCTTTGTTCATCAATTGTATAAGTTCATTAGTTTTCCCTAGAAAATGGTCGATGAATGAAATGCTAATGATTCTATTATTGCCTTCATTGTTAATAGGTTGAGGCTGGAGTCTAACAAAGAGATCTTTTGGCAGTTTTGGCGTAACTTATTGCCAACAATAAGCGAGCTCCGTTGCGCCTTGTTCCAATATCCTTTGCACGGTGAATATTGTCACCCTACGTGGAACCCGGATCAGCTTGACCCTCAATGAAATGATGATTCTAAAGCTGGTTGTTCCACCTCCTCTTATCGCCCAAAATACATCTTCTCCCATAGATTCACGGTTAAGGATCCTACCATTTGCATCAATCAATTGTGCGTCGATGACATTATTAATGGAGATTTCGTATTTTCTCATAAGAAACCTATAACTACCACCACTAAAGTGTCTACCGATGCCGAGAGTAGTGCAAATACCAAATGGGAACCCATGAACATTACTTTTTTTTCGATTGTTCTATAAAAAAGTTCACCGGTTTTTGCCCTGACCTGAACTCACGCCGTCTCACTCTTCATATCAATATCGATAGAATGGAGATTGAACATGTCGAGAATGACAAATGGCATGCCAGAAGTGTACGAAAGTCCCTCGAAATCATGACCACCGCTTTGAATCCTGACTTCGAAACCGTAGTGCTTGGCGCAAATGACGGTGTCTTGAGCATGAGATGGATGTAGGACAATTATAATTGTAATACCCTAAATTTTGTCTAATGACTAAAATATAAGTTTTGAAAGTTTGGTGGTTAAATTGTAAACTTTAAAAGTTTAGGGACCATAAAAGAAATTTTGAAAGGTTATATATTTTTGTTAGCCTTTAAATGAACATTTTGGCTTAAAATAAGGATTTTTGTGGTAATCATTTTTTTGGTATGTGATTTGTGTTAAAATTTATAAAGCGATAAAGGTCGGTATTGAAATCGAATAATTGAATCAAATCGGAATTTTACAAAAATTTGAAGGATGTTAGGAATTGGTTTGAAATATTATTTCCATATTTTAGATTAGATAAATTTGGCTCAGAACAGTGTAATTTTTCAAATTTGACTGAATTGTGAGATTTTAGTGACTAAAATGCAATTTTTGAAAACTTCATGGTCAAATTAGAAAGGCAAAGCCAAGTTTATTCATATTTGACCAAAGAATATTCTAATGGAAGATAATACAATGGCATTTGGAAAATTTTCAAGGTTTATTAATGGTATTTTTATAATTTCTCATTAATTAAATTTTAAATTCAATTAAATTAGATAAATGCCATGTGTATTATCCTTTAAATACTATAATACTAAAGATAAAGTCCTAATTTTCAGTTTGTTCATCTCTCTTGGCCGAAACTTACCAAGCTCCAAGGTATGAATCTTTATTTTGATTTTTGGATTAAGTTATTAGATAGAGAATTAACCTACATGAAGTTCTCTATCAATTGATATAAATATTTCATAGTGAGGATTCTTGTGTTTAGATTTTATGATTAGGGTTTAGTGATCTTGAAGAATTGATGAAACTTACCAAACTCCAAGGTATGAATCTTTATTTTTATTTTTGAAGATGAATATTTGATTTTTGAATTAAGTTATTAGATAGAGAATTAACCTACATGAAACTATCTATCAATTGATATAAATATTTCATGGTGAGGATGCTTGTTTGTTGAGATTTGATTATTAAAGTTTAAGGGGGTTTAGTGATCTTGAAGAATTGATGAAGGATTTTTATGTTTTTGATGTTGGTGATTATTTTTAAAGCATGTATGATGATTAAAATTAATTGTACATGCATATATAAGGTTTGGCTTAATTAGTTTTTTTTTGAAATGTTGGGATTTGATGTAATTTAATGTTTTGATGATTGAAATACATGAAATTTATCATAGGAGGTTGAATTCATGCTTGAAATTGAATAAAAAGTCTCCCTAAAGTGACATGGGGTATTCGGCCAGGAAAATATTAAGGGAAAAATGTTGAAAATTTTCCTATGGTTTAGAAATGATATTACAAGTATTCTATGTGAATTGGAGATTGATTTGGAACCTTGAAAGTGAAAAAGGGCTAGTTTACAAGATTTAAGGATTGTGGGATATTATTGTATAAATGTGAGATTTGGAGTATTCAATGATAAAATTTAGTATTGAAATGCAGGAAAATTAAGTTTGAAAGTTATGTGGAACCAAATTGCAAATTCGGTAAAAGTTGGGTTAGAATTCGAAAGGTCCAAAGAAAATGGGGACTTGTTTGTAAATTAGTAAATGTAGAAGTATCATTTAGGTATATTAGGACAATTCTGGAAATTTTGGAATCTTGCTGAAATTTTTGTTTAATTATTAAGTTGAATAAATTACAAGTTTATAGGTATTGGAGGTTGATTTACAAAGTTTAAGAAAGTTAATGATGAATTTGCAAGCTTTTGAATGTTTAAGTGGTGATTTGAATATTTTATGGACGTGCTGAAATTTTATGTAATTAATGTGATATGATCATAATAGTGAAGGTCTATTATGAATTTAATGGAAAATTGAGGTGAATTCTAGGAATAACTCAAAGTTAATGGTTTGGTTTTAGAAATTGATAAAAGTCGAGGGATTTAAGTTGGAAATGAATATGTGAGAGCTTAAGAGTATTTTGACAAGTTTGGAATTTTAAGTAAAGTCTGATTTAATTATCGTATTGATTTTTATTTCATAGACTTTTATATTTTTAAGATTCGATTATGTTAGTTTGAGACTAACATATAGTTTAAATATGATTTGTTATGATGTTATATTGTCAAACTACTATAAACCTAGCGATCCGAACGATCCGAAAGGAAAGGAAAAAGTACACGAACAAAGAATTAGCATATAAAGGTTCGGTAGTAAGGCAAATGTGAGTGCAATTTGTTTATTTAATTATTTTGATCTAGGACGACTTGTGATAAGTCAACCTCGTATTATTTATTTCAAAGTTATGAATTATGTTTTGATTTTTGAAATTATATCCGAAATATTTTAATAAGTTTTATGAATGATTTTGGGTATGAATTGCCATGTTATATTTTTGTGTGAATATGATCTGAAAATGGTTTTGATATGATTTTTATTAAATGATTATAAATTGAAATAAAAGCCCATTGTATGTTGTATTGAGAGTCATAGGTACAATCAACATGTCATGAAGTGGAGTGATTATATTATGATTCTGATATACTGTGGTGTATCGGTGGGTACACTAGTATTTATTCCAATGGGATTGCACTTTGTGTGCATATTGCAATTTCCGAGTTGACATCACTGTGTGTGCTTATCTGTTCTGATTCTGATGATAGCACTGAGATATTTATTGCGCACACTCATCTGACTCACATACCTTATATTCTCTTAAATATACTTTGGGCTACAAAAATAGAATATGAAAGTTTTGAAAAGTGTCTGATTGGAAAGAAATATTGACTGATTATTCTGTCTGATATAATTTAATATGATTTTATTAAAGTCATAAGATGATTCCTTTCAGGTTTCTGATAAAGATACAACACGAGATATCCAGTTTGAAAATTTTGTTTGAATTATTTTTAAATATTTTTATATATTTTGATACTTTATATATTTATTCTCACCTTTAAAATTATTGTCTCACTAAGTTGTACTTAGCGCGTGATGATTTTTCATGCGTAGGATATTATAGGAAACCCAACGTGCAGTGAGGAGCCTCCCGAGCATCTTGTGAAGATCATCTATAATATTAGTATCAGTAAGGCATCATCGATGTTTCTTTTGACTAGTAGTAGCATGTATAATTATGTTATTAGCATGCTTTATCAGTTTTTGATTAAATGGTTTGTAATAGTAAATTAGAATTGTTTATTTTGACTAGTTTAATTTATTAGTATTTGGTATGCATAGAATATATAATATTATGTTTTTAAATGAGATGGAAATTCAAGTAGATAAAAATAGTTTCAAAGTTGAAAAATGAATATTTAAAAAATATTTAGTAATTGTGAATATTGAATATTGGTCAGTTTGATGTGTCATATACGATTCATATTTTTAGATTTTATGGACTATAGGTGTTACAAGAATAGCTACCGTCTAGAGGTTGTAGACAAGAAGATTAGAAGGTTATTTGCACGTAACTGGTAAATGTATTCGAATGATGAATTGTTGGGCGTTAATATGACATCTGCAATCGGAACTGAGGGGTCGGAATGTGTAGGAAGACATGCAACAAAACTATCAAAATCAACTGAATTGTTAGATGCCACCAATGAAATTGATAACAAAACCAATATCAAAACAATGAAAATGGTGGAAATTGATGCTTTCATTTTTTCCCTGAAAAATGTTGAGATATTTAGATGGTATTGATTCATTTGTTCGTAAGGTTCAATGGCGTATATATAGATATATTGAGGGGAGCGGCGGCTGGCTGCATTGGGATAAACTCAGGCTATCTCCAAGTGAACCAATCCTCTGCCCCTTTTACCTACCTCTATGCATGCCCCATGATTTTCATTAGTCCACGTGTAAGACTAAATTTAATCTATATAACGTTTTTTCTTTTCGTAATTAAGCAATTAATTTAATAATTCAACAATTGAAATAGTTAACCGTATCCAGAAGTAAAAGATGTGACATGTGGACTTTTAGGGTTGTCGAAAGTCCACTAATTAGAAAATACAAGTAAAGGAACTAAAGTAATAGGCACATACGGTAGAAGGAAAAATCATATGTTGTATTAATTTATAGGGTAAAGTAGGCAAATGATCTATCGACTATAGGATATTATCTTGTTGATTCCCCGACTAGTAAAAGTTACAAAGTGATCCCCGATTATAGGATGTTGTTTTGTTGAGTCTTTCGACTATTAAAAGTTACAAATGATCACTCAACTATTCATATATTCCAAACTCTTTCTTTTATGTTAAAAATTTGATGTTAATATCAATTGGACTTTAACCTATTGATTAAGATATAATAAAATATTATCTCAAAATCTCAATTGACAATCATATCACAGTTAGCATGTTAACGTTCAACTTAGACGACCATCAATTTTTTAACCAAAAGGGATGAGTTTAGAACATATGAATAGTCGAGTGGTCATTTTGTTATTTTTAATAGTTGAGGGACTCAATAAAGTAACACCCTATAGTCGGATGATCATTTCATAACTTTTAATAATCAGAGGACTCAATAAAGCAACATCCTATATGTAACCTCCTATACTCGGCCTGTATGTTTCGACCAAATCTTGGAGACCAAACTAATTCAGGTTAACAGAAGTCATGAACTTTCAGTTTATAACATGCATCGTCAAGAAATCGATCTAAATTTGTAAATATGATATGATCTAAATCTGTAAATAGAATATGAGTTCATAATTCGTACTATAATACAAGTTAAAAGCCCAAAATATGTAAAAACATAGTATCTCAAAGTCCCATATAAATATATATAGAAGATCAACGAAAAATAAATAATATAAATTCTAAAAATGTCCATACGGTGTTCAAAAGGTAAACTTGCCACTAAATGATCCTCTAAGTATCGGTTGTAATCCTAAAAGTTGAATAGATCTGAAAAAGACATAAACTAGAAAGTAAAGTAAATATTCATAATGATGTAATTTAAATTCAGACAACAGTAAACCAATTGACCATTACTAGAAAGATATGACAGGAATTCACACAACTTTACCTTTCGCCGCAGATAATAGGATGGGGATGTTACCCTCCGTAGATATTCCCAGTTAGAAGAAAAGTCAAAATAGGGGTTTAACCCTCTGAAAGAGGATCCTAAACAGAATCAGGGTGGGGATTAGACCTGGAAAATTTGACCTGAACCCGATGACTCGAATTGAGACCCGAAATATACTCGAACATGATGACCCAAATTTGACTCGAAACTCAAAAAATTGAATTGAATAGAAACGACCCAAATTTTAGCCAAACTGAAAGTAACCTGAACTGAAATTAACCTAAATTGAACTGAAACTGGGCTGAATTTAACCAAACCAAAAGTAATCTGAACCAAAAGCAACCAAACTGAAAATAATCTGAACCGAAATTAACCCGAATTTAATTTACCCAAACCTGATCTTTATTACAAAAATATATTAATAATTATATATATACTTGATTTGACTTATACCCAACCCAACCTAAATTGACATGAAGATCCAAAGTTGATCTAAATTGAAAATAATTGATCGGATATTAAGTTGATCTGAAAATCAACCGATTCGATTTGATCCAACCCAAAATCAAATGATCTGATATTGACCCAACCCGATACTCGAACCGACTTGATTAATATAGACCCGAATAAAACCAAACCCAAAATGACATGACTCGACCCAGACCTGACTTACTATAGACTCAAATAAATCAAAACCCGAAATGACCCTATTCAACCCAAAACTATCCTGAATTAAGTCTAAACCGAAATGACCTGAATCAAACTCGATCTGAATGCCACCTCTAAATTGGGGATATGATCCCACGCAAAACAGGACGAGAATATGATCCCATGTAAAAACAGGACAGTGATATAATCCCATGCATGATCAGGATGAATATATAATCCCATGCAGAATGAGGATGGGGATTTAATCCCATGTAGAATGACAGAAATGCATCAATATTCAAATTAAATGATGCAACATTAATCAAAATTCAAATATATTAGAGATAAATATAATTAGATTACTGTGTATATATATATATTAACATATAGCATATCAAAATAAAATATTAAATGTAACAACATGCCAAAGGGACACATTTATAGTAGCTAATCGATGTCGGCTAAGCTCCACTCTTCCCACAATCGATAGTATTAGGTCCTATGTGTAACACCCAAAATTTTGGTTAGTTACCAAAATGTAAATTTTGAAAGTTTAGTGTCTATAGAGTATAAATTTTAGAAAGTTTAAGTACCAAAAGTGTAAATTTAAAAAGTTTAGGGACCAAAAGTATAATTTTAAAAATCTAGGTCTTTTGACCCCATAAATGAATAGTTCACCCCAAGAATGACGTTTTGGTGGGAATCAAATTTTTTATCCGGAATTTATGTTAAAAATTGCAAAGTGTTAAAGTTTGGTAAAATTCGGTAAATCGGATCGAACATAAATTTTGAGAAAATTTGAAGGATATTATATTAAGCTTAGAAATATTATTTACATATTTTAAAATGATGGAAAATAATATGGACCATTGGATTTGAGAATTTATCTCCATGTTCAATTTGGACCATCGAATGAAAATGGCAAGATTGAAATTCTTGGAAAGTTGCTTGGATGAAGTTGTCAAGAGAATAATATTTTGTTCATATTTGACTTTGGAAGATGATAACCAACATGTGGCTTGGTATGGATGTAATTATCAAGTTTCATTAATGGTAAATTGTCATTTCCTAAATAAAAGAATTTTAAATTCATTTAAGCTTAATAAATGACAAATTAACATGAAATTAACTAGGAATTTCATGAAAATAAGGCCTTCTTCAACCTCCATTTCTTTCTCTTTATAACCTAGGTAAGAGAAATTTTATTTTTCATTTTTGAGCAATTTCCTTTGGATTTTGGATCGAACCGTGAAATAGAAATTTGTTCGATTCAAAAAGCTCTATCATTTGGTACCAGTATTGCATGCTAATCTTGCTTGAATATTAAGTTCCCAAATTTTAGGGTTTATGTTCATGTTAGATTTTTATGAATTGGTGATGGATTTTGAGGTTGTTGAGGCTGTAGAATCATTTCCAAGCTTGTTTGATGATCGAAACCACCTAGAAATGCTATATGATTTTTGGTATTAACCCTAAATTAGGGAAAGTTTATGATTTGATGAAATTGAGTTAGAGGTTTGATTATAGATGTTTTAAAATATTGAATAGAGGTTGTTTCTTGCTCAAATCAAATTCAAATAAAGTGAAATCATGAAACCCTACCCCTTAACATTCGGCCTAAGCTTTTGGAAGTGAGAAAAATTACGGAAAAATTATACAAGGGTTAGAAATGATGTAAGAATGATCCTACAAGCTATAGAAAGTTATTTGGACCAATTTCTAATTTTGAGAAAGTTGGGAGACCTATTTGGCAATCTTGAAAAGTTATGGGGTTGATGTGTAATTATTCAATACATGAAGTACTATACTGGAAATTAATTTTATAGTGATGAATTTGGTGTTAGAATGTGAAATTTGACTATTTGGGGAAGTTGTCAAAGTTTGAGTAATAAATGGCAAATATTGAGATAGTTAGTGACTTAAGTGGTAACAATGGAATTTTTTAGGTATTGGGCTGGAAATTTAATTAAGTTGTTTGAGACTTGAATTGAAGTAAAAGGGAAAATGACTATTTAGAATAAAATGGAAAAGTTGAGATGAATTCTAAAAGAATTCATAATTAGTAGTTAAAATGGAAAGTTGAAAAAGGTTATGTGAAGTTTGGGTGAATTTGGATAAAAAGGACTTGAATGGTCAACTTAAAGTGTTAAAGTCAATATTTATGTTATGACATGGAATTAGTATCGAATAGGCATCAAAGATTTTTAGGAATTTATTTTCTATTGTGTGCCTATGTTAGTGAGATTTTAACATGTAGTTTGAAATGTACATGTTTTGTAAATGATGTTCATTTAAATTGCGTGCAAGATCAAGCAATGTTAAAGCTAAGGAGAGCTTAAGGATGAAATGCGAATTTCTAAGGAAAGTTGCAAGCTAATGACTCCAGGACAGTGCATATTTAATTTGTATTTTTGATATAATGCAACATTGGCTTGTGATGAGCCAGTGACGGAGTGACTATGGTAAGTAGTGACTCATAAATGTTATGAAATTTTGTGATTCATGCATATATGTTAATTTGGTATGCTAATAGAATTAGTGAATAAGCTGAAAATATAAGTTAGTGAAATATGCCCATATTTGTGTTCTGAACAGTAAGTTTAGAAAATCATCATAAATTTTATTAAATTATTAGGGGATTATTTTTATGTCGTTGGATTTTTATATCAGTCTAGTATTTTTGAGAACAAATGGAAACTAGGTTCAAGAAGTATACAAAAAGATATGAATTTTTAATAGACGATATGTCAGAAAATAGGGCAGCAGATTCTTCTCAAAACAACTTCTGTAAGTCAACATTGAAAAATCACTATAAATTGTACAAGATGAACTAGAAGGAGTGACTTATATGGTTAGATTCATATTCAAGTTTAGTTTCCATTGATATAAATGGAATAATTTTTAATTGTTTATATTAATACAAAATAATATTTCTTTAAAGGTAGTGCAAACTGTCAACACATGAAACTTGTCATAAATTATTTCACGTTACTCCTATGTTATATGCTATTATAAATGTTAGAAATGAGTCAACTTTATTACATTTGGGCATGATGGTTAAGATTATTTATTTCATAAAGAATATGATGTGTTTATGTTCAAGAAAGGTAATGATGATGATTATGATATGTAAATGTTATGCGGAAATGAATGTTTAGGGTATGAATTGCCCATTATGTTATGATATGAAAAATCATTTATGTCGATAAATTGATATCTTTGATATTCATTAACATATAATAGTTAATGGAATAGCCCATTGTATGTTGCATTGAGAGTCGTAGGTACACTTGGCATGCCAAGAAGTTGAGTAAAGTTCAAGTCAAGTCAAGTTATGGTACATTCGTGTACATTACGTATGGCACCGCTAGTGCATATGATATGTTCTGCACTTGGAGTGCATCTTATGATGATGATTGGCACCGTGAGGTGCCTAGTGCGTACATTATGTATGACTCACGTACCTTGCATTCTCAAAAAATGCATTGGGCTATGAACTTGAAAATAAGCTATGAATATGAAATTATGTTATGAATCTTAAATAAGTTACGAGTCCGAAAACAAGTTCTGAATCGAGAATGAGTTCTGAAATGTGAAAGTACGGATTATGAAAATGAAATGTTAAAGTGAATATGAAACTGAAAGATGAAAATGAGGTATGAAAGTTTTGTATTTTATATGAATGAAAAGAACATGATATGTCTGTTATGTATGATATTGTTTATCATGGCTTTGATATGACTATTATGTGTGATATTGTTTATCATGGTTTTGATAAAATCATGAGATGGTGATTTTTAGGTCCTTGATGAGGATAAATGACTTGACTAAATCAGTTTGGATATTTAGTGATTTTATTGGAATTTAAGTTAATATTTTAAATTATTATGATATTATTAAGTTTTATATAAGTGAATATGTTGTTCAGATGTTGTTAAGTTGTTTGATATTTGTATCACTTTAGTTTGATTACAATGCCTCACTAAGTGTATACTTAGCGTGTGATGATTTTCATGTGTAGGTAAAGAAGAACAAGTGAAGTAAGGAGTTGAGTGGGCTTCAATCAATAAAGAAAAAGTTACAGGTATCTGTAATGACATCCTACTATTTTAAATTTTCTAGATGACATGTATAAGAATAAGAAAAGTCTAAGATATGTTATTATGGATATAAATACGAATTTAAGTTTTGTGTTTTAGATAAAAATTATATTTTGACAAAGTAAAGAAATATTTTAAATTAGATGGTATTTAGACAATTTATCTTATGATATGGAACAATATAGAACTGTCTAGTTGTTGCCTGAGACTGATATTGATTTTGAGGCTTAAATACTATAATATGATTTTACGTGATTACATTATTTATTGAAGATTAAATTGAATAAATTTTAAAAGTTCAAAATTTACTGGATTTTCAAACTTATAATGCATGTAAAGCTATGTGCTATCTTTGACTCGTATTCGGGTACGTATACGGATTAAAGGTGTTACAATGTGGCATGGGACCTAATAATGACACTATTGTATAAGTACAGAAATCATTTATCTAAGCAAAACAGACTATTGAGTCACTAAATAAGACTTATGTGTATCTCGAGACAAAAGAGCGAAATTGAATTGAGCTAAGAAGGGGCAGTCGAAATCTACCAGAGAACGATGCAGAGACTCGCGTTCACTTTCAGAACATAATAACAAAAAATTAGTTCAAAATCTCACAATTTATTTAACATAATCAAGACTTTAGGTGATAGAATGACATAAATCAAGGCTTTCATGTCAAAATTTGGCAAAACGAACTATGACAACAAACTCGAGATGCCAAAAAACATAAAGGTTGTGGTCAATGGAAAAGGTCAACTGTAACAACCTTAACTTTGTATTCATGCTCGAATACAAGTCATAATGTCATACAAATTGTATAACATTTAGTGTTTAGAAACCGATAAAATTTTGTTTCTTTTAAAATTTTCATAATTATCATTTATTATCATACTATTTAATCACGTAAATTCGTATTGATATATTTTAATTTCCATTTTATATTTAATTTTGCACATCAACTAAGCATTTTAATATTTTTTTTCTGTCATAATTAAAACTGCCTAATTTAATATTCAACTGATTAATCTTTATATCGCAATTTATTACCGTATTCATACAAAACCACTTAGCAACTTGTCATATTTTCACCTTTATTATTATATTTTCTCGTACTATACTATTTCACATTTTAGCTCAACTCTATAATCTCCTTTATCTAACTATTTGTAAAATATTTGTATCGTCTATAATCATAATTATTCAACACACAACCTTTATAGTTATTGACTACCGCCACACGACGACACGCGTACAACAATTATTACTATAATATCCATATTATGCACATGTACTTATCATTCATATTTCAATCCAAACCAAGATAGTCTTTCATTTATAAATCATTCAATATAAATCAAACTTTGCATATAAGACTTTATTGTAATACAATAATTAAACTTATACAATCCTTTCTTCTTATATTGTCCCTTTCACTGTATTGTTCCTCTTTCCAATGCAATTCCTTTCATTGTACTATATCTATTACTGTACTATAACTTTTAGTTTCATTTTATAGCCCAATGTATAATCATGGGAATACGTGGTATATGAGTCGAAAAACAAGTGTTTGACATCGTGTGCAGTATAACTATTATATCAATATGGCACGTTTAGTGCCCTATATGCACCACAGGTGCCCTATATGCAACATAAACATGTCTGTAATAGATAATACTTTTAGTGCTAAATAGAATTATAAGTACTGAAGAACACAACATCAGTATACTGAATCAGAATCTGATATGGTATCTCACAATGTCGAAACATCGTGAAACCATAATACATAAATAGTGTCAAAACGCACATAAACTGCTAGAATGCACATATAGTGCATGTCAGATGTACACAAATGCATATACAGAATCATTCCACGTCATATACCAATGACTCTCAAGTCTTATACACTGGACTTTTATTTAAATCTTATACATTTTTATATAAAAATTATCACAAAAAATTATCACATTGATATATTGTTTCAATCACATATTAGTACATTTAACTAACATAGTAAATTCACATTCGTATAAATATATTTAAAATATCATTAATGTATATTAAATATTAATTTCTTCCACCAAATCTATAACTAACTTTGGCTCTAACAAATTTATCTTCCGTGTCCTTTAAATAGTTTAGTTCTTACACTCACTTTCTATTTTAATCCCACAATTTCTCTATTTTTTCAATTTGATCATTTGACTATACATATTTCTGAATCAGTTTCAATTAGTATTTTAATATCAGAATCACCATTTTATTATTTATTACTCAAGTAATTTGATTATTCATATTTATTATGTAATTTTTAAGCTCACCATTTAAACATTTTACATTCTAGTTCCTAAACTTTAACAAAATTATAAATTAGTCCAAAATCAACATTTCAATATTAAATCAACATTTTAATATTCAATTTCACTACAGTATCTAAATAATTGCACACTTGCTACTTAAATCCTATTTTTTTATTTCTACAATTTAGTCCTTTTACTCTTATAACCTTTCCAAATTCGATTCCAAATCCATAATTTTAACCATAGGATAAATTCTTTAAAATTCATCTTAACTTTCTATTTTATTCAATATAATCTTTTTACCATTTGATCCCAATTTTAAACATCATAAGGTCAATCCTAAAATTCCAATCATCATATTCAACTTCTATTCATCAACTTTTAATCATTTACATCTTAATCCTTAAATTCCTCAAAGTTTGTAATAAGGTCCCTATAACTTACAATGTTCCAAATGGTCCAAACCTATTTCAAAGTATGTAACATCATTCTTCAATCCATTATATCCGTTAAGAAAATTTTTGTAAAATTTTTCCTAATTTTCCTCCCTATGGCCGAATGGTATAAAGTAAAATTTCAAGAAATTTCCAATTAGATTCAAGCATGAAATCACCCTTTTAACAAAATTTCCATTCAATTCAATTCAATTCAATCCCATATCAACTTATAATTAAAACAACTCATTTCCATGAATTTCTCATACTAGCCGAATAATATATAAGCGAATTTTAGTTGATTTTGATCATTATTTAAATTTAGAAACAATTCTATAATATCGACAACACATAAAAATATATCCTTAAATCATAAAAAAATCAGCTTATTTATTATCCACTCTAATAATCAATCCAATGATTCAAGCATATAAAAAATTAAATATAATCATCAAATGAAAGATAATTTGGTATGGATTATTTTCCTTTTCAAAACTTAATCTACAAAGGAAAAAGGACTAAAATGAAGAAAAGAAGAAAACATGCCTTATTCTTCTCTCCATGAACCCCACGGCAATTTAAAAGGGAGAAGGCCATTTTTTTTCTAGACAATTCATGATAAATATCTCTTGACACTTTTTAAATTTCTAATTAAAATAAATTTAAAAATTTATTTTAGTCAAAAAATCATTTCTACCCTTAATGAGTCTTGATATTTACCACTTTACCAAGCTTTCATCACCATTCATACTCATCATCATATATAAGTATCAATATTTATCTGATTAATTTTTTCTTGGCCCTTGCACTTTCTAAAATTTTAATTAGTCATTTAATTTGCACTATTCTACTTTAACATGGAAATTCTACTTAGTTTCACTGATCCACATCAAATTATGATTAAAATATAAATAATATTACTAATTTCATACTATCATCCTTTAAAGTTTTGTAAACTTCTAATTCGATTCGATTATCTGAATATTTTACCGAATTTTATCGTTTAATAGCTCTTTACACAAATTCCGGATTGAAATTGAATTCCATATAGGAAATATTATTAAGGACGAACTATTTATTTATGGGGACAAAATATATATCATTTAAAAATTATGGTTTTAGTCCATAAACTTTTCCAAGTTTCTACTTTAGCATTAAACTTTTAAAAAATTGCCTTTTAGCCACTAGTCAAATTTTTGGGGTAGTAATCAATGGCTAACGGTCAATGGTCAAAGTCAGCATCTACGATTCGGTCAGACCGATTCAAGATCAGATTGATTCATTGTCTGAACCAGCAGAACAATCCCACACACACAGCGACACGTAGGGCTAGCTACGCTGAAAAAAAATTCCAAAAAATTCAAAAAAGTATGTTAGATTACGGGGAATTACTTACAAATGTCATTTTTTCGAAAAGACCAAGGGAGATGGTGTTTTAGAAAAACTTGAAATTTCTCCTCCTTCAAAAAAGCTTACGTCGACGACGATAGACACATTGAGACCACCAGACGATCAACGAAAATGGGACAAGCACAATGATGCCAGCGATGAGACTCATGGCGACACGATCGACGGCGAATCAAGGCCAAACAGAAATTATTTTGTTCTGAAATTTCTTAAATTTAATAAAAACTTTATAATACCTTTTACACCGACAAATATAAATATATGGTTTAATTTATGTGTTTTATATATTATTAATAAATCAAATCTTTATGCATACATTGATTATTTTATATATATACACACACAAATTACATTTTTTACATATCTTATATTTAATTTTAAATTTAGATAAATTTGTATAAGTTTACATAGAATTTATTTGAACTTAAATGATCTAAACATATGATTTCTTTTATCATTAAAATCATTTATCATAAATGTCGCAACAGTCCTTCGGGGTGGTCACGAGTTCACGTTTCAACTTGGAATCATGATGGAGTCGTCACCGATAATTTCGAATGAGGCAGATCTCATACCTTGATTTCGCCCAATTACTAGATCTGCGAATTACCAGAGAATTGTCGGATTCGGGAACAAGCTTTCATAGGAAACCACGAAATGAAGCTTGCTTGTAACCCATATAGTAACTATCCTCTTGTCTTTCGAGGTGCTTCAGAGACCTAGAGCTCAAAACTCAGCATCATACCAATAACCAAACTTTCCAAATGATGACTTCCAATTTAAACTCCTCCGTGTCTTGTTTAAACCACATTAACGTTAAAAGCTCTTAAAAACTTATAAAATGCAGAAGCTATTAAACACCGAACCTGTACGTCTGGAAACCATGACAAATTCTTCAATCAACGCTCACCTTTTGCACTTCTGCTACCAAAACAACCAGTGAATCGCTTTTCAACTCTTCTAATAAAGCAATATCTCGAATCACTTCTTCTTCACTCCCTTGAATTTGAATCCCCGATTCTTTGCCTAGATTCAAAGTTTTTCCAACTTCTCTAGTCAAATCTTCCATGTAGTTTGCAAATCTGAATCCTTAATAACTAACAAAATCTTAATCCACTTCTGTAATTTCCCTAAATTAAATTTAAAATTTTTTCAAAACGATAACTGAAAAGAATAATTTAAATATTATTATCATTTAATATTAAAAATTTGTTTCTCAAAATTTTGATTTGTTTAATTTAAATGAAGTTCGATCCATGATCTTAATTTAGAATTGAAAAGTGAAATAGAATTTTAAAGACCAAATTATAAAGAAATGAAAATACATTCTTATTTATTATACATGGAATAACACCATGTGTTTAAATTACAAGCAACAATAGCAAGTACTTAAATTCCAGAAGATATTTCGTTTATTGTTGTTGGTAGTCGTAGAAGACAATTGTTCAATGGTCTGATCGTGTTGACAATGGCGGTATGCTTTGTTCGTTTCTGAAGAAATTTTCGGGGTCTATCTTGGTTTTCAAACTCATCAGCCTCATGAAATTGTTCTTGAAGTATTTTGCCCCATATTCCTTGGCATCCTCTAAATCTGTCCCGTTACTTTCTTTGCTACCGATCGAGATCTCGGTAGTTGAGGAATGCTTCCCTCGGGTTGCTTGATGCGTACGGCGCCATTGCGCGGTACAACCTCCTCGATAGCTCGACGTATCGTGCAGTGGCGTTGATTCCTCCATCTGACTCGGACCATGTCACACTATATAGCACCATGAAAAGGTTTCCGCCACGGTGCGCAAAAGCAGTTTCTGTGTCCGAAATCTCTTCCATTCTCCCGCCGTAAGGGTTCATTTGGACGGAAATATCTCCAGTGTCCATCAATGCCTCCCATAACGTCTCCAACCCTTGTTAGGAATCACTGCTTTGAAATAATCCGACTTGCTCTTGGAAAAAAATCGGTAACCTGCACTCTATTGAGCAACTCATCGATTGTGGTTCCGTTCGGAAAACCTGCCCAGTATAAAAACTGATTCGACCCAACTCATCTAAACAATCACTTCGTTGTAAATCCAATTCGGGAAAGTCTGCGTTCATCAATTGTATAAGTTCATCAGTTTGCCCTAGGAAATGGCCGATGAATGAAACGCTAACGGTTCTATTGTTGCCGCCATTGTTTATAGGCTCAGGCTGCAGTCTAATAAAGAGATCTTTTGATAATTTTCGTGCAACTTGTTGCCAACGACAAACAAGCTCCGTTGCGCCTTGTTCCAATGTCCTTTGCACTGTGAATACTGTAATCCTAGGTGGAACACGAACCAGCTTGACCCTCCATGAAAGGATGATCCCAAAGCTGGTTGCTCCACCTCCTCTGATCGCCCAAAACACATCTTCTCCCATTGCTTCACGGTTAAGGATCCTACCATTGGCATCGATTAACTGTGCGTCGATGACATTATCGATGGAGAGTCCGTATTTCTCATAGAAACCCATAGCCACCTCCACTAAAGTGTCCACCAATTCCGACAGTGGTGCCTACACCAGATGGGAACCCATGGACATTGCTTTTCTCGGCAATTCTGTAATAAAGTTCGGTTGTGGCCCCAGCCTGAACCCATGCCGTCACTCTCCATATCGATATTGATCGAATGGAGATTGAACATGTCGAGAATGACAAATGGGACGCTGGAAGTGTACGAAAGTCCCTCGAATCATGGCCACCACTCCGAATCCTTACTTGAAAGCCATGACGCTTGGCGCAAAAGACGGTGGCTTGAGCATGGGATGGATGCAGCGCGGTTATAATGGCCGCAGGTCTTGAGGTTGTAGACAAGGCGACTCGAAGGTTATTAGCTCGTTGCTGGTATATAGTTTCGAAAGATAAATTGTTGGGCGTTAATATGGCATCTGCAATCGAAAAAGGGGTGGGAATGTGTCGGAAACATCCAAGAAAACTATCAAAATCAAGAGACGCGTTACATTTCGCCAATGAAATTGGTAACAAAACGAACATCAAAACAATGGAAATGGTGGAAATTGACGCTTTCATTTTTTTTTCCTGAAAAATGTTGAGATATTTAGATGGTATTGATTCATCTCTTCATAAGGTTCAATGGTGTATATATAGATATTGAGGGGACTGGCTGGCTGCATTGGGATAAACTCAGGCTATCTCCAAGTGAACCAAAATCCTCTGCCCCTCTTACCTACCTCTATGCATGCCCCATGATTTTCATTAGTCCACGTGTAAGACTAAATTTAATCAAGATAGTGTTTTTACTTTGCTTAATTAAACAGTTAATTCAATATTTCAACAATTGAAATCGTTGATCGTGTCCTCACGTAAAATAATTTGGACTTTTAGGGTTGTCGAAAGTCCACTAATTAGAAAATACAAGGCAAGAAACTAAACTAATAGGCACATAGCGTAGAAGGCAAAATCATATAACTTTTATTAATTTATAGGGTAAAGTAGGTAAATAGTATTTTGACTATAGGATGTTACTTTGTCGAGTACCCAACTATAAGGTGTTACTTTGTTGAGTCCTACAATTATTAAAAGCTACAAAATAGTCATTGACTATCCATATGCTCCAAATTTCCAAAACTCGTTTTTTTCTGTTAAAAAAATGATGTCAATCTCAATTGAACATTAACCTATTTGTCGAAACAGTCTTTTCCCTACGGGAAAGGGGGTACCGCTTCGAAAATGATTGGAACGATCGGTTTTGATAAAAACATGGTTCACGAAGTAGCCACCAATCTTTGATTAGGGTGTGATTGGACACCCAAAACGTATTTGACATTTTAATAAAATATTAATTTTAATTAAAATGACAAATTTAGGGTTTGCGTTACCAAAATTTTGAGTTCGGGAGTCGGTTACGTATGGGGAAAGATTAACACCCCCACAACACCCTAAATCGGTACCTAGTCGATTAATTAATTGCCTTTGCAATAAAATGTACAAGTTCAAGTCTAATTTAATTTAAGATCCCCTAAAATAATATTATTTGAAATTTCGGATTAAAGATAATAATATTTAATTATTTTTTATCGAGGAGAATTGAACTGTTATACCTTGAAACAATCGATTCTTACTCCAATCGAAATAATGAAATATTAAAATTTCATTCTAAAGTTCAACAACGATTCGATTAAAAACAATAATATCTAATGATTTCCAATCGATAATAAAAACCTCTCATACGTTAGAGCAATCATTTAGAAATGAGAAGATAATACTATTTTAAATGTCGGTTCGAATGTTATTATTTTGAAAATTTATTGGCAAGCACATGCAAATAAAGCAAAGGCAAACGTCAAACAAATAAAATTATTTATTTATTTACCAATATTTAATGAGAATAAGAATATTCAATTAATTAAATTTATCGAGACAATACCTTAGATTCGATCTAACAGTCTTTTCTCAATGAATTTAATTAAAAGAATACAATCTTATCCTCAACTCTTGAATTTTAAAAATGGATTCGATTTAATTGGTGTCATTTAGCGGAATAGACTTTCATTTTAAAATTATCGAAAGTAACTTTCTTATACGTTAAGACAGTCACTTTATGACAATATTAAAATGATCGAATATTACCCTTAGTCAATTTATTTCGATTCGAGTCAAGTAGTGTTTATGTCAAAATCTATTTATGAATTAATGCTTCAATATATATACATGAAGGAACAAATAACTTACATATAAAACAATATAAGAAAACTTTAATTCTATGCAATTAATAGAAACATATATACGGTATAAACATATATATATATATATATATATATATATATATATACTATGGAATTAATGTTATATATCATAATGAAGTAAATATTCACGTAAATATGGAGAATAATTTTTTAATGGACATATTAAAGGAAATGAGTAAATGTTAACATGATTCTAAAAGGATGGAAATTGAGCCTATTTGTTAATTACATTTAATGTAAAGCTACCAAAAAAAACATGTTTACGTGTTTAGTATGTATATTTACATATTACCATAATTAGAATAATGCATACGTACAGGTCACAACCTCTCATAAATTACAAAATCCATCTATGGGATACACCAACATATATAAATATACCATATATACGTAAAGTACACAAAGCCATATATAAACACATTTAATATTATAATTAACTAATCACATAACACCGAACTTAAATGTATACAAATCTATGTAAGTAATCTCACATAGTAAAATAATATATAATAAAATTTAATATTCAAAGAATAGAAACGTATGTCAACGGTTTTATATACCATAAAGAATATATTCAATAATAAACTGATGTGTAATTGATGTTATTAGCACAAATATTTAAGTATATATATAGAAATATTAAGATCTAAGAGATGAAATTCCAATTTTATTTCTATCTACAAATTCAAGAGGTGCAAAGATAAATTAGCCAAACGGTACATATATAATAAAAAAGGAAACATCCAAATATACATGGTAAAAATGAAAATAAACATGCAAAAAACATTATAAAAAAATAAATACAGGGACTAAATTAAGATTATACCAATATTGCAAAGCATGAATATAATGAGCAAATTATGAAAATGGTCCCCCTCGGTGACCATTATGTAAAAACACACTAAAGTTATAAAGACTAAACTGTGATTAAACCAAAAAATTAAGGCACACGTAAAATGGATAACTAGCATTTTCGGTCCCTACAAATGTCCTTTTTGTAAAACACACATAAATAAGGGAGATTTAAAATGCAATTAACCCCGAAATTATTCCTATATATATTAATCTTTTATTTTTTTCCTCATTTTTAACCAAACTTAAAAAATGGGGAGAGAGAGGGAGAGAAAACTCTCCCAACAAGGTTCGGCCGACCTACTACCAGCCATGACGAACCACACCGGCCTTCGTCCGGTCGCCGCTCTAGTCACCGCATGCGGTGGTAAAAATTCCCAAACTCACCCTCTTGTCTAGATCTACAGCCATAGGACCCTACCTTAGGCTAAAACGAACCTAAATATCCCCAAAATAAGCCCCAAAGGTCCCCCAACCTTTCGGCTTCTTGGACCTCCGGTCGCTGCGAAAACCCTCCGACTCAGGTAAGTTAATAGATCTCCTAGGCTCTCATTTTTATTTACATGCAATGTTATATTTATTTATTTTGTTTTAAATAAGTAAAAAAATACCTCAAAGAAATTTTGAATCTTTGCTCTTTTATTACCTTTTGAATCTCAAAGGGAAGAACCCCTGTTTACATTGTTTTTGTTGGGTTTTATACCCGTTTGTATTTCTAAATATAGTAAAACATTGATATTGGTTGACAAATTGGTGTTGTAGGGATGATGATGTTGCTTCACGTGGGATGGCCGGCAGTGGACCGTAGTGGCAGTGGTTGGATAATGGCTGGCAGTAGGGCTCGATCTGGACCGTTGGATGGGTCTAGATCCGAAGGTTGAGCAAAGAGGAGGCTGAAGGTGCTTGGGAAACCCTAGTAATAACCCTAAATGGGTTTAAGGTTTGTTGGGTTCCTTCTTGAGCCTGGATCTGCCCATAGTACTTCTGTTGGGCCTCCGATTTTGGGTGGCTGCTTGTATTTAGGTCTGGGTTTGTTGGATCTGTAAATAATAATAATAATAATAAAATATTATGTTAGTATTTTTAAATAATAATAATAATAATATTAATAATAATAATATAATAATAATATGATGGAAAAACGAGTATCGACAGCTGCCCTTCTTTGTCCAATTTTTTGTCAACAAGAATAAGGAAAAGACAAAGAGACAATGCGTTTTTCGTCCGGTCAATTTCATGGTTTGAAATATAATAAGGGATATGATCCGTTTCACTCAGGGAATATCAGATCTGGGGATGTTGATCCATTCCGCTATCACTCAAGGAAGATTGAATCGGGATAGACTTGTTCCGCTGTCACTCAGGGAATATTAAATCTTAGAAAAGAAGGATCTATTCCGCTTCTTCTTAAGGGAATATCAAATTTGGAGGAGGTTGATACATTCCGTCGTCACTCAGGGAAAATTGAATCAGGGTAGACTTGTTCCACTGTCACTCAGGGAATATCAAATCTTGGAAAAGAGGGATATGTTCCGCTTACTCTGAAGGGAATATCAGATATTGGGGGATTTGATCTATTGAATCGGGGCAGACTTGTTCCACTTACTCTAAAGGGAATACCAAATCTTAGAAAAGAGAGACATGTTTCGCTTACTCTGAAGGGAATATTAGATCTAGGGGAGTTGATTCATTGAATCGGGGCAGACTTGCTCCATTTACTCTGGAAAGAATATCAAATCTTGGAAAAGAGAGACCTATTCCGCTTACTCTGAAGGGAAAATCAGATCTGGGGGAGTCAACCCATTGAATCGGGGTAGACTTGTTCCACATACTTTGAAGGGAATATCAAATCTTGGAAAAAAGAGACCTGATCCGCTTACTCTGAAGGGAAAATCAGATCTGGGGGAGTTGATCCATTGAATCGGGGCATACTTGTTCCACTTACTCTGAAGGGATTATCAAATCTTGGAAAAGAGAGACCTGTTCCGCTTACTCTCAAGGGAAAATCAGATCTGAGGGAGTTGATCAATTGAATCGGGGCAGACTTTCCATTTACTCTGAAGGGAATATCAAATCTTGGAAAAGAGATACTTGAAGGATTCAAGCATCATGCTCGAAAGGCTTATTGATGGCCCGAAGGACTTATAAATTTTGGAAATAGTTTACTAGGTAAGTGTAACACCCCAACCCGTACCCGACCCAGATACGAGTTTGAGATATCACATTGACTTTTTAAAACAATTTCTTTACAAAATAACTGGAAATTTGAAACTTATATTAAGAAAATACATAAATACTATTAATTATGCTTCATTATAAAAATTTAAGAAAAAATACATATTTGTGAACAATACTATACGCTATGAACAATACCGTGAACAGTACCATGAACAGTGAAAATTTTTGAATATAAATTGTGTATCGATGCACTGCTACAGTAACTTTCGTAAAAATACGTATAATCTCGTAAAAATCTAAGCTTTCATTCGTATAAATTTTATCAAATACATATGCATTTAAAACATTACAAAACTCAATCGTATGACTTTTCAAAACCGATTAGAACATATCAGATTTAATCATTTATTTACATGCCGACCACTTTCCTTACAAAATACATAATATACATTTCTTTTCTGATCTGATCTTTGGAAATGAGGAACTGACCTGTCTTGCATAACTTTTATCAATCTTCCTCTTCTCTGAACCTACGTGTGAAACAATCACACGCTAATCGTTGACTTAGTGAGGCATATAAAACATATAATAAAAATCATAAAACATTTTATATTAAATTACATACATGCACATATACTATCATATTTCTATTCATATATCAAATCCACACATGTACATATATGTCTTCTTTCTCATTATCCTATTATTATCATTAATACCTTTATTGCATAATCATATACTTACCATTTGTACACATCATATATCATTTCATAACGAAATACACATAACATCATATAATTCATGTAATACAGTTTATATAATTGAAACATATATGCTTTCATATAACCAATACATGAATCCTGTAATTTATTCCATATAATAAATCACATATGCATATCACCTTCAGTATATTTGTTTAATCTCTTTATTAGCCCATGTACACCAGTGAGAACTTAAGGTATGTGAGTACATTGAGGTTGTGCACTATTATGCTGTCACCACAGCTCGTATAATTGTCCCAAAGGTCCTATCCAGAGGTCATAAAGAACCTCGGCAACTGTCCATAGGTCTCGAAGAACCTAGGTAAACTGTCCATATGTTCCTTAGAACATAGGTATACTGTCCAAATGTCCCGAAAGACATAGGTAATTCTGTCCATATGTTCCGTAGAACATATGTAAACCCTCGACTCTTGGCATGCCAACTATACCCCTAGCTCTCATATCACATAACATGGGCATTATCATTTATAATAGTTCACATTACTTATTCATATCATTTCTCTTATAAACACATATCTTTTCTTTTCAGTCACGTATCACATGTACGTGTAATCATTGATCTTATAATCACATGTTCATTCTCTTATCTCACATACCACATGTATGTGTAAACATATATCTAATATCATATAACGCGTATCACAAATGCATGTATTCACATAGATCATTTTATATGGCTTTTATCATTTCTCATTTGTTCATGTAACCTTGCATGTCATATTAAGTAACATATATCATACATCCATTTCTATGTACAAATGCACACAGTAATCACATAACATTTTATAAGTTACTTCTTACCATAGTAACTCCATCATTGGCTCATCGCAAGCCAATGTTTGATCAATCACATAAGTACAATTTAAATTGCACTCACTTTAGCCTTGCTTTGATTTGATCTTAACTCTTTGATTGTTCCGGAACTTGTTTAGGCTCAAAATCTACATAAACATAATTTTCGAGACAATTATCAAAAGCCTAAACCTTATAACTTGGTATTAATAACTTAGGCTAATTTAATGAACCAAAATTCCATTTTTCCTTTAGGGGGTATCGATGCACTATGGGTGCATCGGTACACAAAATAGCTTCGAAATTCCCATGCATCGATGCACCATTTAATGCATCGATGCACTTGCCCATAATAGACTATTTCATCCGAAAATCATCAACACTTCACCAATTTTCATGTATAAAATCCTTATTATGCTACAAAATTCATCTATAACAACTTTAACAAATTCCTATCATTCCAACACCTTATAATCTTCCATATTTCATCCAAATTCTTAAGGCTAAGAATCATACCAAAATTTCCATGTTATCCAAACTTTGATTTAACACTTATAACTTCTTATTCACACCTATGACAAGTCAAATTTAGTTTTAAATTCAACTTATCAACTCTTTTCCAAGAATTCACTTAAAAACCCATTTTCTTTAATTTCATAACTTCTTCATCTTTGATTTTAAGATAACTTAAGCTTTCCTTAAGCTTAGTTATCATCTAATGATCAAAACCTACTCTTAAAATTAACAAATAATCAACAAAATAGAAAACTCACATTTGCTCTAGTTTGGGCACGTTGGAGAAGAGAAGAAGATGAAGAATGAAGAGTGAAGAGATTTCTGGAGAAATCTCTCAACCTTATCCCCATATATATCATTATCTTATTCATTTCTAAGTCAAATGACCATTTTGCCCTTTAATTCCTTTAATAATTACTAACTTCTAGGAAATCTCCACATAAATCATTGAACTATTCAACTATTCTACTTTTATCACCAAATTTCTGAAATTTTACAATTTAGTCACTAACCCGGTATTGAGGATGTTACAGTAAGAAATCTTTCTTACTTTCCAAAAATTTCAATTTTCAAATTTAAATGAGAAACCTTTCTCATATTTCGATAGACATGTGAAAACATCCTGCACGAATGACTTATAGATGGCCCAAAGGACTTATTATCTTGCTCGAAACACTTATGTGGTGTTTGGTTCACTAGAATCCATTGGAATTACGGGGAATTGGAATCCAATTCCACCACTTTCACATGTTTGGTTCAAGTTTTCAAAGGGGGAATTGGAATCCAATTCCATCAAGGGAGGGAAAGTAAATTCCATCCATAACATGATCGAATTGAAATTCTTTGAGGAGGGAATATGAAATTTGACCATCCTCATCAATCTTTTGGTATTCGGGTCGGATTTTTTTAAAAAATTTTGAGTTCGGGTTGGGTCGGGTTTTTTTAAGTTTGATATTCGGGTCGGGTTCGGGTCAGGTTGGGATTTTTTAAGTGTGATATTCGGGTCAGGGTCGGGTCTGGTTTTTTAAAAAATTTCGGGATCGGGTCGGATTTTTTTAAAAAAAAATCGAGGTTGGGTTGGGTTTTTTTAAGTGTAATATTCGGGTCGGGTCGGGTTCGGGTTTAGGGTGAAATACCCGACCCGAAAAAAATATATAATTTTACCTTATATATTTAGGAATAATTACAATAATACCCCTCTCTATATATATGTTTTTCAATTAAGTCATTGTTTTTATTGAATAAAAATATTGTTTTTATTATTTCGGGTCGGGTTTCTAATTTTCATAATATATTGCTACATGTAAGTTATAAAACAAACTAAAATTAAGCAAAAAAAAAAACAAGAAGGGTAATTTTGTCATTTTACATTACTGAAATCAAATTCATCTGACATGTCTGTGAACCAAACAGAATATGGAATTGGATTCCAATTCAATTTCCTGCCAACCAAACAGGTTTCACATTCAGATTTCAATTCCCTCAGAAACATTCCAGCGAACCAAACTTAGAGATGGCCCGAAGAACTTACAAATTTTGGAAATAGTTTACTAGGTAAGAAACCTTTCTTACTTTTCAAAAATTTCAATTTTCAAATTTGAATGAGAAACCTTTCTCATATTTCGATAGACATGTGAAAACATCCTGCACGAAAGACTTATGGATGACCTGAATGACTTATCATCTTGCTCGAAAGACTTACAGATGACCCGGAGAAATTAAGCATTATGCTCGAAAGACTTACTGATGGCCCGAAGAACTTATAAATTTTGGAAATAGTTTACTAAGTAAGAAACCTTTCTTACTTTTCAAAAATTTCAATTTTCAAATTTAAATGAGAAACCTTTCTCATATTTTGATAGACATGTGAAAACATCCTACCCAAAGGTCTTATGGATGGCCCGTAGGACTTATCATCTTGCTCGAAAGACTTACAGATGGCCTGAAGGATTTAAGCATCACGCTCGAAAGACTTACTGATGACCCGAAGGGTTTATAAATTTTAGAAATAGTTGACTAGGTAAGAAACCTTTCTATTTTTCAACAATTTTAATTTTCAGATTTGAATGAGAAACCTTTCTCATTTCATTTTTTACTTATAAAACAATTAATGGTTGGGGAGCATGCCTCACTTCAAAGTAATGTTTCCTCTATGGATTGGACCCACCTTGTTCTTCAAGTTTTGTCTTCTTAAACATGATATCCTGTATTTGAGGTTTGAATTCTAGCTTCCACTTATTGGGATTTTAATACCATGAATCCTTTTTTTCCTTATATATGTAAAAACCAAATGTTTATGTGTGAAATGTAAATGCAATGCAATGCATTTTCTTTTATGCAAATGATGTTCTCATGCATTTGTAAATGCTGATTCAATTTTCCTTTGACTCCAAAATGGGGAACCAGGCCTTATTCCTCTTGATTATTCTTCTCTAGGGTTCACGTAGATATCAGTGTAACATCTTGCAACTTCTGAAGATCTGGCCAATCATCTTTTGGGCTTTGTGTCTTATTTTCCCCTCATATGCATTTGTCTCAGAAGATATGCTTCATTTCTTGTTGTGATTAGTAATATGATCTTGATGTCCCATTCTGACTTTTGGCTCAAATGCGCTTCAGAGTTATTGTTCAAGACTCTGCCATTAATTGATGCTTGACTGATTTGTTTCACAAGGTAAGCTCTGTTCATATCCAAGGTTTGCCTCTGACACTTTTTGTGAGACACACTCTCAATGTCTTCTCAGTTTGAAATTGTTATCTCAACGTGATCGGGGTTTCTGGTCATGCCCCAAAGTGGGTATTTTCATGGCTCCTCCCTACTTGGGTACCAAAATTCATCCTTGATTGGTCGCATTCTTGTACTTTTGCTATGCGTTGGGATACGTGCCTCTTTCAAACAAGGCATTCATATGCTTATTTGATGGATCACTGCTTCAAGGACTTTTCGCATTGAGACTGTCCTATTTGAAAATGTTTTCTTATTTCTTTTATTTTAGAAATCAAATAATGAAAATTTTTTGTAAAGGATTACCCCTTAATTCAGGCCCACAATCATGACTTCACAAAATATTAAAAGAATCAATTGCTCTTTAACATTTCAAAGTTATAGCTCTTTGACAAGTATCAAAATTGATCGTTGACTTCAGGTTGGTTTTCTTATTTTCTAAGGTTTCAGTTATTTGAGACATCTTCATTTTTTTATACGCCTGTGTGAACCTTGTGACATGCCCTTTTTTCTCGGCTTGGCATATTAAGTGTACGTAGACAAAATGAAGAGCATATTTAATCGCTCGTCTTTTTGGAACTTCTATTTCAGTTCTCTGAAATCTTGTATTTGTTCAAGATTTGTAGACTCTTCTAACAAAGACAGTACATAAATATCGGTCTAAAAATAAAATTTCTGAGTGCTTGTGTGAAATTGACTATAACAGGTGTTCTTTAACTCCCTTAGTCCATCTTTACCGAAACTCCTTATTTAGTAAATTTAATTTAATTTGCCATTGTTTGACTAGTTGAATTCAACTTTATTGTATATATATATTGTTCGGCTACCCATGTCATCACAGATTGAATTGACAACACAATGGAGCAAACACGAATTTCAAGTACCCGATCAATGTCATGGTTTGAATATAATCTATTCATAAAGCCAGGGCTTTCGAGTTTCCTCTATAACCAATTGCTTTAGCGAAATAACTCAACTTTATTGTATACATATATAATTATATTATGGGTATACGAATTCAATTTCTTAAGCTTGTCAAGGAGAACATGTTATAGTCTAGGTGTTGTTGAAATTCAGAAAATCTCCTCTTTAGATTTCAATTTCTAAGCAACTGACCTAAACTAGATTCACCCACTCGACTATTCCCTTTGTGAAGATCAAGATCATCATTGAACGTCGCCAACAAAAGTAGAAACCAATCAACTTTGCAATCTAATGTGTAAGATGCCCCATTTTGTCCGCATCTTTATATACCTGAATGCCAAGACCTTAATTGTTGCTTCACGCGAGAGAGAAAACTAGCTTGGTCCCTGCAAGATAAGGGTATGGTGTTCGAGTGTATATTTTAGGGTAAGGTCCAGGGTCATTGTTTTATCAGTTTTTAATCTTATCATTTTGTCAAAGATTTATAACTCTGATTAATTAAAGAGTTTTTAATTCAGTTGATATTTGAAGAACTGCAAGATTGCAAATTTGATTAAATGATCTCCATATTTAAAAGAAGCATAAATTTATTTAAATATACTTACAAAAAGAAAGATAAGAAAGCACAAAAAACAAGTTCAAACATGATGCTGCAAAAGGAAAATACGATTGTGGTGAAGCACAACCTTCCTTTGTTTAGCCAGAACGCCCTATTTCTCCTATAATGATGGGTGCCCAGTTGTATTAGGGTTTTTACCCTCACTTGCTACTCTTTTCTCGATAACTGCATTGACACCTACCCCTGTATAGTTTGGTAGTGGGTTTTGAGCCACATTGGGTTGCTCGTTGTCACCGAAGTTGATGACATTTCTCTGCTTTAATCCTTGTACAACCTTTTTAAAGGCAAAGTAATTTTTAATTGAATGCCCAAGAACCCCTGCGTGATATTCGTATTAGGTATTGATGTCAAACCATTTTGGGTAAAGAGGTTGTATTGGTGAAGTATGATAAGGTGACACTACACACTTGTCGTACAAGATTTGGAACAAATCTTTGTCGGTCATACGGATGGGGTCAAATTGAATCCATTTCCTTTCATTCCTTAGTTCACTTGTCCCTTGTTAGACATGGTTCTACATGGATGACCCGGTGGCTTGAGGTCGGGACACAATAACGTTGTTGGAGTCATACTTCCCTACGTTACTAACCTCACTATCATTCCTTTTTACTGGTGGTTTTCTGCTAGATTCTCCTCCATCTAGTTTCCCACTCCTAATCGCCATCTCGATCATTTCTCCTACCGTGACCACATCAACAAAGTTCCTGGATGAATTTCCTATGAGATGGCCAAATAATAGGGCTTTCAGAGTGTTCACGAAGAGCATGTTAGTTTCTTCTTCCTCTAGTAGTGGATAAACTTGCACAGCCACATCCCTTCACCTTTGGGCATATTACCTGAAGCTTTCGTTGGACCTCTTCTCCATGTTCTGTAATAGGATTCGGTTTGGCCTTACCTCTTTTACGTGCTTATACTGTTCTAGAAAAGCTTTAGCTAGGTCCTTCCAGGATTTAATCTGAGCCCGACTTAACAGATTGTATCAACGGATAGCTGACCTTGTCAGGCTCTCTTGAAAGAAATGAATTAACAGTTGATCGTCTCCCACGTAGCCCATCATTTTTGTGCAAAACATGGTAATGTGTGCTGAAGGACAACGAGTGCCATCAAAATTTTCAAAGTCTGGAACTTTGAACTGGTGGCAGTACTAATCGGGAACCAGACTTAGCTCTTTGGTGTCGATTCCATATAGGCTAGCATCTTCTTTCATAGCTCAGAATTCATGCTTTATTTGCTCTAATTCTTTCTTAAGCTCCTTATTATGTTCTTTCTTGCCTTCCTCATCGAGATCAGGGACGTCTTCAACCGGTTGCGGGTTTATAGAAGAGCTAGGTAGTTTCACTTGTATTTTTTCTGGTTGAACAATCGTTGATTATTATGTTCGGATATGTAGTGGTGTAAAGCCGGTGGGATACAAGAGTTCCTCGGAAGAACACCAACTGGGGCTTTTCCACTGTTAGCCCATGATTCAAAACCTGGGGGATACACCTGCTCCTCGGTAGGATGACCGATAACTGGAGTCTCTTCTCGGTTTATACTAATTCCTTGTATCAAACTGGCCAGTTTTTCCATCATGCCATTTTGAGCTTTCATCATCTACTCATGCATATCCTTTTGGGCTTTCTTGAAATTCTCTTGCATTTCGGTTTGAGTCTTCTCTATTTGGGCAATTCTCTCATCCATTGCCCTTTTTCGAGTGTGGTACGGATGCTTGGAAGTGTTCAGTATTCTGCCACGCAATCTTTTTATTAATATTGGTGTTTTGTTAATGAGTGAAAAAATATGATTAAAATACAATGCGAAAAAGTAAATATGATGTGAATCCGATGTGAATGCAACGTGAATGCAATGCAAGGTGTTGATTCTAGAATGAGTCCTTAGAACAACTTTTCATATTAGAAACGAAATTCAATTACAAGGATTAAACAGATCACATATAAATCTGAGCTATCTCTCCTAATTGTTGGATGTGCCCCAATAAGTCCAGGATCCTATGAGCTTCTTTAGTCTCGGGCTACAATCCTTCGCTTACAACATCAACATCATGTGATAAGTCAACCAAGTACTGAGCCCTTCCTTGAGCATGTTGAAGGTAGCTAGTGATCAAGTCATTTTGATAGTCATTGATGTGTGCCCAGTCAGATTTGAGCCAATCTTTAAATTGTCTCCATTTGTTAGCAGGGACTGCTCGGGCCATCTTAGAACATCTGTATCGTTTTCTACCTCTTTTGAATCCTTCGTTCCATATTACTAGCATTCTATGAACATCGTTCAAGGATCAACACCATGGGATGATAATGCAATGCAAAATGGTAACAAAATTAAACAAAAGGACAAGATAAAATTGGTTAGTAATTATAAATGAGTTAATCAGATATAATATAATTTGTTGATAAAACCTACCCCACATGCGGTTTACCCAATCATGCTTCAGTAGATCCTACCCAGACAGGATTTACCTACATACTTCGATTATAGAACATCCTAACCTATGTCATCTAGTTCGCATGCTTATTCGAGAAATTAAACCTAATCGCATGATCTCTAGTTCGCATACATTTATTCGGGAAATTAAAATTACACTAAAAATGCTCAAATAAGTTTTTCCTTATGTACTCCTCACATGATCATATGATATGAGTAAGGCTCTATCTGGTTCTAAGTTTACTATATGTCGGGTTTGGTTCTAAAATAAGAGGTCCTCTAATTATCCTTTGTCGATGCCCCTTGGGCTACCGAACCCTCAATCCTGGCCCATCACAGGCTTTCGGATCAAGTTCAATTAGAGGGGACACACCTCCTTATGTCCGTACGGAGGTGAAAACCATCATGATGACCATAAGGCGTGAGCCCAGGAGCGATCCACTATCCCGTACGGAGGTGAAAACCACACGAGGGAGTAGTTTCTCACTCCTAATTAAATTGGACTGAGCGGGGTTTTAGCTCATGTTATGCAAATGCAGCTGTGCAGTGTGTGAGGAAAAGCGAAAATAACACTGAACATAAAACTTAAAACCCTGAACAATTATTTACTCTGAAAACATTAGCAAACAGATCAATACAACTATTTAGTGGTTAATCAAATCATAAACACTTATTTAAACCAGACAGGGGTCAAAAATCAAATTAGAGTGAACTTGTAATTTTTATTTGCAAAGACAATTTATTAGTCGACTAATGGCCTGACTCTCTAAAAAAAGTCCTCAGCGGAGTCGCCAAGCTATCGAAACGGTCTTTTCCCTAAGGGAGGAAAAGGGGGGTCTCGCTTAGAAAATGATCATTGGAACGATCGGTTTTGATAAAAACGTGGTTCGCGGAGTCACCACCAATCTTTGATTAGGGTGTGATTGGGCACTCAAAACGCATTTGTCATTTTAATAAAATATTAATTTTAATTAAAACGACAAACTTAGGGTCTGTGTTACCAAAATTTGAGCTTGGGAGTCGGTTACGTGTGGGGAAGGATTAGCACCTCACAACGCCCTAAATCGGTACCTAGTCGATTAATTAATTGTCTTTGCAATAAAATGTACAAGTTCAAGTCTAATTTAATTTAAGATCCCCTAAAATAATATTATTTGAAATTTCGGATGAAAGATAATAATATTTAATTATTTTCTATCGAGGAGAATCGATCTTTCATATTTTGAAATAATCGATTCTTACTCCAATCGAAATAATAAATATTCAAATTCCATTCTAAAG
Source organism: Hibiscus syriacus (assembly GCF_006381635.1). Taxonomy (NCBI): domain Eukaryota; kingdom Viridiplantae; phylum Streptophyta; class Magnoliopsida; order Malvales; family Malvaceae; genus Hibiscus; species Hibiscus syriacus. The sequence goes on along the minus strand of NW_024063397.1, from coordinate 3,693 downwards.
TTCAACAACGATTCAATTGAAAACAATAATATCTAATGATTTTCAATCGAGAGTAAATAATCTCTCATATGTTAGAGCAATCATTTATCACTTAGATCGAAATGAAAAGATAATACTATTTTCAATGTCGATTTGAATGTTATTGTTTTAAAAATCAATTGGCAAACCCATGCAAATATAAAGCAAAAGGCATACGTAAAAAAATAAAATTGTTTATTTATTTTATTAATATTTAATGAGAATAAGGATATTCAATTAATTAAATATTTCGAGACGATACCTTAAATTCGATCTAACAATCTTTTCTCAATGAATTTAATTAAAAGAATACAATCTTTTCCTCAATTCCTAAATTTTAAAAATGGATTCGATTTAATTGGTGTCATTTAGTGGGATAGACTTTCATTTTAAAATTATTGAAAGTAACTTTCTTATACGTTAAGACATTCACTTTACGACAATATTAAAATGATCGAATATTACCCTTAGTCAATTTATTTCGTTTCGAGTCAAGTAGTGTTTATGTCAAAATCTATTTATGAATTAATGCTTCAAATATATATACATGAAGGAACAAATAACTTACATATAAAACAATATACGAAAACTTTAATTCTATGCAATTAATACAAATATATATATATATATATATATATGGTATAAATATATATATACTATGCAATTAATGTTATATATCGTAATGAAGTAAATATTCACGTAAATATGGAGAATAAATTTTTTAATGGACATATATTAAAGGAAATGAGAGTAAATGTTAACATGATTCTAAAATGGATGGAAATTGAGCCTATTTGTTAATTACATATTTAATGTAAACCTACAAAAAAAACATGTTTACGTGTTTAGTACGTATATTTACATATTACCATAATTAGAATAATGCATATACGTACAGGTCACAACCTCTCATAAAATACAAAATCCATCTATGGGATACACCAACATATATAAATATACCATACATACGTAAAGTACACAAAGCCATATATAAACACATTTAATAATATAATTATCTATAATCTCATAACACCGAACTTAAATGTATACAAATCTATCTAAGAAATCTCAAATAGTAAAATAAATATATAATAAAATTTAATATTCAAAGAATAGAAACATATGTCAACGGTTTTATATACCATAAAGAATATATTCAATAATAAACTGATATGTAATTGATGTAATTAGCACAAATATTTAAGATCTAAGAGATAGAATTCCAATTTTATTTCTATCTACAAATTCAAGAGGTGCAAAGAGAAATTAGCCAAATCGGAAGAGATATATTAATAAATAAAGGAAACATCCAAATATACATGGTAAAAATGAAAATAAACATTCAAAAAACATTATAAAAAAATAAATACAGGGACTAAATTAAGATTATACCAAATATTGCAAAGCATGAATATAAATGAGCAAATTATGAAAATGGTCCCCCTCGGTGACTATTATGTAAAAATGCGCTAAAGTTATAGGGACTAAACTGTGATTAAACCAAAAAAATTAAGGCACACGTAAAATGAATAAATAGTATTTTCGGTCCCTACAGGTGACCTTTTTGTAAAACACGCATAAAATAAGGGGGATTTAAAATGTAATTAACTCCAAAATTATTCCTTTATATATATCAATAAGGAGAGAGGGAGAGAGAACACTCTCCCAACAAAGTTCGGTCAGCCCACTGCCGGCCACATCGAACCACACCAACCTTCGTCTAGATATACAGTCCTAGGACCCTACCTTAGGCTAAAATGAACCTAAATACCCCCAAAGGTCCCTAACCTTTCGGCTTCTTGGACCTCTGGCCGCCACAAAGAGGCTCCGACTCAGGTAAGTTAATCAATCTCCTAGGCTCTCGGTTTTATTTACATGCAAGGTTTTATATTTTATTTTTTTATTTTGTTTTAAATCTGTAAAAAAAATACCTCAAAGAAATTTCTAACCTATGCTCTTTTATTGCCTTTTGAATCTCGAAGGGAGGAACCCCTGTTTACATTGTTTTTGTTGGTTTTATACCGGTTTTGTATTTCTAAATATAGTAAAACATTAATATTGGTTGACAAATTGTTTTTGCAGGGATGATGATGTTGCTTCACGTGGGATGACCTGCAGTGGACCGCAGTGGTTGTGGCGGGAGAGTGGCTGGCAGCAGGGCTCGATTTGGATATGGGTTTGTTGGATCTATAAATAATAATAATAAGAGAAAATAACCTCAGTGATCAAAAATCTCAAATAATATACGATTTTAACCAACTTTTTCCGGATTTGCCAAAATGACCAACAAAATCGCAATGCGATCGCTAATTCGCAACGCGATCTCCATTATCGCAAATCAGTTTCCAGATTCGCAACGCGATTATGACTATCGCAATGCGATTTTCCAATTTCGCGTTGCGATTTTCCCAATTCGCAATGCGAATAAGTAAATCGCAACGCGAATTTGGAAAATCGCAATGCGATACTGACTATCGCAACGCGATACTGACTTTCGCAACGCGATACTTACTTTCGCAACGCGATACTGACTTTCGCAACGCGATAATACATAATCGCAATGCGATTTTCAAAGCACCATTAGTATCGCAACGCGTATTTTATTTTCAAATTCCAAACACGAATATTAATATATTGGAACACTGAACCGTCCACAGTATATCCCGTAATCGCAACTCATAACCTAAAACCTAAAATCACAACTCAGTCTCATCTCCATCTCTCACTCTCTACGGCGACATCCGTCCCCATCTCCGACGAAATCCGTCCCCATCTCCGGCGAAATCCGTCTATCTCCATCTCTCAGAGCCACCCTCATAATCAGAAATGGAAAATCAACCAAATCAACCACCGAGGGTTAGTTTTTTAATTATTTCATTTTGAAATTTTTGCATTATTATTAGGTTTTTCATATTGAAATTGATGATAAGTTTACTGGTAATTTCAATAATAGATTAACCATTTCACTTAGATTGCTTATTAAATCAACCGAGAATTGCAACGCGAAATGAAAATCGCAACGCGGTTTTAGTTTCGCGTTGCGATTCTCTCGTTGCGATAGTCAAATTCGCGTTGCGATAGTCATTTTCGTGTTGCGATTTTCATTTTCAGAAACTATTCTTCTTCTGCAAATTGAAACTTGAATGAATTGCATTACTTCAACCAAAAAACAAAGACAAATACGAAATTCAGTGTTGCAAATTTAAGTTTGAAGAATAAACTACTACTATTTATGTTTATTATTGTTTTTGGTATATCTTCACAGTGTAGTTTTTGGTATATCTAACTTAGTATGTTTATTGTTTTTGTAGAACTTTTATTCGGCTCAATTAACCTTAAGAAATAAAGTAAGTCTGGCCAAAACAATTGCGTCGAAGCTTTCACCTGCACAAAGAAAAATGTTTGAGGATACTTGCATCGGGCCATGGCTGAAAGTACAACATCCCGGTGGAGATGTGATGTTGACACACCTATTTCTTCAAACCATGACTAGCGATCTACCAGATACTATACACGTCATGATGAAGAGATATGGTTTGATTTTCCACCGCGTATACGTGTTTTGGGCGGGAGGAGTTTTGCTTAATCACGGTCTACGCTTCGGACACGATGATGTAGGTCAGTACACTAGACATATTACCCGCCCATCATGGCTATCCCGGGTTTTTCCTGAGC